>NC_056734.1:573653612-573738612 GCF_019279795.1 Protopterus annectens | reverse complement strand
ATATATATATGTGTATATATATACGTATATATATATATATATATATATATATATATATATATATATGTGTATATATATATATATATACGTATATATATATATATATATATATATATATATATATATATATATATATATACATGTGGGGGATATGTTAGTTCGGGCATTACTGTCTGACTATCAGAGACATGGGGGCTAAACTCAGGGTGAATTTCTGATATCCTATCCATTGGTCAAGGTTATACGTAAATAGGGTTAGGGATGGACTCTGCGTCACATGGATGGGAAGCCTGTTCCAGAACATGGGGATCCTCTGTGACATATAGCTGTCTCATCAATGTGATATTTGCAGGTCTTTTATAACTTAAACTTATGGTGAAACACTGACAAAATTTTTAAGTTTTACAATAAATTAGTGATTGCAAACCCAAAGAAACACTCAGGAAAATGGAAAGTCTTTCCATTAATTACTACTGTCCCTTTGATCTTGATCTTTAAACAAAATCAGTAATGGCTAGCAAATCTGTGCCTAAATTAACAAAGAAAGAGGACCTCTTGGCACATGGTGAAATTAATCCAGGCACTAGAACTAAATAATTAGCTGAAGAGAACACATAACTTTCTACAGTCCTTTTCCACTGCTGATTTAAGAGAAAAGCTCTCATATTCTATGGACGTGAAATCAGATAATGACATAAAATTGTTAGAAACGCAAGGATGTGCAGAGCATTCCAGAGGTGACAACACTTCTTGCCTGCCTGATATGAATTAGATAGCAGTCCTTGCCAATCAAAAACACTGACTGCAGTAACTACATTCAAACATATAATCAGTGACCAATATCTATTAATAAGCCTTTGTATTTAAATACAATCCTGTTAAATATGGACCAACTTTGTCTCAGTTTCATGCTCAGCAGGTTGTGACTTACACCAGACCAATATTTCACACAGTTCCCTTTCCACTCAAACTATACAACGCCTATCTACTATTCATCCTTCTAATTATTACTATCACAGCTTCCTGCCACAAAGCATAAGTCATTTCTTTCTATAATATAATCAGCGGATTTCAGTGGATACTTTCACAGTTTTTAGCAAGTCCTAAAACTAACAATGAGGATGGAAAAGTAAAGCAATGCTAGTGTTTCTCTGTAATGCAATAAAATGATGAGATGAATGTCAAGCAATAAGGAGGGATGAGAAAGCATAGCTTACTGCAAGACCTTTAGCCACTCTTCTATGACATCAGCGAAAGAGTAATAACGTGGCATATACTGTGAATCCATTCAGGTCAGTGTTAATTACCTACAGGAATCCTCTAGCTTGGATTCTAAGATGGTGAACATAGCAAAAACATGGAAACCAAACTTATCAGGCTCAGGGTTATTCTACAGTCTGAATGACAAACTTATTTATCACTAACAACATTCAGTCATTTCTTTTCCCACAGGTTATCATACCTTCATGTCTAATCATTTTCTTTTTTTCCCACTTTTTAATGATTTCATGTTCTTTTTACTGAATGCTAGCTGTATTAATTAGGCAACCCCTGTAACATAGAATGATTTGAACCTCACGCTTATTGCACCTTATTCTTTTCAATCTTCTTTTTATATGCTCTCTTTTCATCCATTCTTCTGTAACCCCAACCATCTCTCTCTGCAGTCTGCACATATGCGTGTGTGTGAGAACATGAATGCTAAGATTTAGTTATTTTTTTACCACATGTATTCATAATCCAGTTTTATCTTCTTTGGAAACTTTGCACAGCCACAGCTAAGATGCCGGTTTCTGGATAGGCCCCAGCTAGCAAACAGTAAGCAACTGTATTTGTTAACCCCCACCTGACATGTATTCACTTTCAACATGTGGTAATTAAAAGGAAGATTATTAAAAATCAAGCATCAATTTGTGTCTGGAGATGTAGATAGTGGTTATCTCTGCGCTCTCTCTCTCTCTCTCTCTCTCTATATATATATATATATATATATATATATATATATATATATACACACACACACACACATATATATATATATATATATATATATATATATATACATATACACACACACACACACACACACACACACATATATATATATATATATATATATATATAGATATATATATACATACATATATATGTATGTATGTATACATATACCCTGGACATTGACTGAGTCAGTGAGGAAGAATGTCACAGTTCATCCATTCCTGAGCTGAGGGGAAGCGGTCAGGCCTGCTGTAGTGTCAGCACCAACTGGAGAGAGAGAGAGGTGCAAACTATGCAGTATAGCAGGCAGGAATGTGTGCTTGGCATCCATATTGTAGCCTTTGTGGAATATGTGTGAAAATATTGACACTCACACAGGAAGTCATAGTATGGCTTCATGTCTGCCAGCATGCATATGAGATGCTGGCTGGAGATGGGGTTAGGCCAAAACTAAAAATACACTGTTGGCTGTCTGGATGATGGTTTCCCTTGATGAGATCTTGCCCTATGGGGAAAGGAATGCATTGAATCGATCACAAGATGGCTGATGGGAGGCAGACAGCTGGGATATAAAGGCTGCAATAAAGAAATAAATCAAACATCAGATTATATTTGGAGATATAAATTACACATTCTGGTGGTTTTCCTTTTCCCCTTTTTTCCATGAAGTCTTCTGAGTACCAACTATTTCACTGTGGCTTTCCAATACCATGTGAGACTTTCCTAATTCACCTAATGTCAAACAACATTCTCTCATGAAGTTCAGCTAAGGATAGCAAAATAAAGATAAATGTCGATGCCTTGATTTTCTAAATTATTGGAAATAATGCTCATATTCTTTGATTCTAACACAGTGCTATACACAAAGCTATGAAATGGATAAATTAATTGGCAATAAGTAGTTCACACAAGTGTTTTATTAATTTGCAAAGCACACATAATATTATTCAATGTTAAAGCTGAACATTACTACAGAAAACTACAAAATATAAATATGTACATAGTAATAATACACAATAGTGCTGAGAAATGTTTAAATGCAATCACATTAAGCAACATTTAATACTTCTATAAAAGCTCTCCCTGTTGTGACATCACTACTAGGCCTTCACTTCTTTTTTCCATAATTAAAACTGTTTAGGAATTGACTGTCTAGTACAGAGGAGAGAATTACTATCATAGTAATAATTTAGCTTTATGTTGTCTCTGAGAGGAACAGTTCCTTCTGAGGAGTGAAAATAATTCCTCTAACTACAACTGTGTCATTTAGGCAACTACCTGAAAAAGCTGCCACAAGCATCTCTGAATGGACTGCACACACAGCAGATTAAATTCTTAATTGCATGCAATTGACATTTCATCTCTTGGAAATAAGTCTGGCAAATACAAAAAATAGAAAAAATTCCATCTAAATGACATGCCTACACTCTACCATCCTGCCAGATAATCTAAAATGCCTGAATTTATCTTTTCCAGCTGGAGTATGTTTACATCGGTTAGTCTTCCTGTAATGATGTAGGGTCTGCACACTAATCTATTTCATCTTGCTCAAAGCGATACAAAGCAAAAGGGAAAGTAAGTTAGCGAAGCACTGAATATATGTTCTGTGCTTTTTATTTGCCTGTCGTACTGCAGCAGATGTCTAGAAAATGAAATGAACCATTGTGTAATTATCACCATAACAGTGCATCTCTGAGAAAGTCTGTTCTAGCAGCATGTCATATATAGGCTCACTCCAATCATCCTTCTGAGCATGGTACATCATCCCCAGCAAACGTTTGGAGGGAATACCTCAAGCCATGTCAGACTCCATCACAGCATGACATGTGTGGGATACCATCTCTAGTTCCATGAACAGCTCTTTTTAACCCCCACACACAAAATAAAATGAAGACAACAAGGTGGTCCAGCAAAGGATTATCTGGTCATAGACAGCACAAGCACAGTCTCCCCCCCCCAAAAAAAACAGAAATGTAGATAAAAAATGTTAGCTGTTACTGCAGAAGTCAATCATCAAGACCTCCTGCTAAGGTGAGCTCTTGCATAAATGTACTACATTATTTTAAGGCAGTTATGAGAACAGATTCCAATACCCAGGACTAAAGTTAGCCTACAGTAAGAGAAAGAGACAGAAACATATATAATTGTGCAACAAACACCAAACAATGCTCCTTGCAAGTAATAGCCCTCGTTCTCACAAATTCTGCTGACTGAGGTAGCTGATGCCAAGAAAATGTTTTTCTAAGTAATATACTCAGGTCAAAAGAGAAAACTGATTCAAAGAAAACGAATGAAAGTTTGACAAACACAATGCTAACATATCAGGAAACAACAGTCTCTCTGAAGCACAGACTCTCCTGGAAGGAGGATGCCCTGGATCCCAGCAATGTGGACCTATGGGGATCCTCAGTTCTGTTGGAGGACAAATGAATGATTGAAGAGTCAGCATCGACAGTGTCTCAAATGTGTAATTGGTGGAGCGTATATATATCCATGTAAAGCTTCTACTTCAGGTCTTCCCTCTGCATCACTAGGTACACTGAAATCTTCACGCAAAAAACTTGCAGAACTGTATGTGTCAGTACCAGTATCACCTAGGTTACATGCCGCTGATGGCACCAAATGTTCTGAACCTGAAATAACCTCAGAAGGTTTTGGTGCCGAGTGGTCAAATGCCAAGTGCTTCAACAAGACAACAGCATCAACAAAACTGAAGTGCACTACGCTGAGCCCCTCCTTGGTCATAGTAGTCCTTGGCATGTGCACCAAAGAAACCACAGACGTCAGCATGAGCACTGATGCAATGGCATTTGTCAATGTTGATGGAACAGGTACAAGTGTTGGTGCCGATCCCATCCCTACTGGCAATGAAATGGGCCTGGAGAAGGAAAGTAATGTAGTGAAAGTTAAATTTACAATAACAGTAGATGTTCGAATGATCACCACTGCAGTAGCCTCAGCTACATGGGTTATATCCTGCCAATGATATAATAGTCAGCCAAATTCCAATGTTTTAGGGCACCTTCCACACACCCAAACTCTTAAGCAGTTTGAGCTGCTCTGACTAAAAGACAGGTGTGGGCACAACGCCCTTCAGAGCTTTCCTGCCAGCATACAGAGAGAGAGACAGGCTAAGTTCTGAAAGGACAATGTTAGGAACAACAAAAAATAAGTGTCCACACCCTGGCATAAAAAGCACACCAAAGCACAAGGGGAAAGGAGGGAAGAAGCAGCTACAGTGGCAGTGATTATTCGGAAATCTACTGTTATGGTAAGTTTGACTTATACAACTGTATTATGTTCACTGCTGCCGTAACCTTAGCAATATGGATCATTACCATAGCTAAGAGGTGGAAGGAGAAGAATCCAGGAGCCCCTGGAGAATGGTCCTAGCAAAGCTTGATGTGGACCTAGAGAAGGAATCAAGCTTATACTGCTTTGTAAAAGCATGTACAGAGGACCAAGTAACAGCTAGTAGAATACTATTAGAATCCAACCCTTTCCAAAATGCCACAGATGAAGCCAAGATCCTAGCAGACTGGGCCTTGACCCTGCCTGGAATAGTTCTGTTATGGTAGAGTATAGCAAAAGACAAACATTTGGAAATAGTGTGGTTTGATACAGGTTGTCCCTTCTTCTTACCTTCACAAGAAATGAACAATTGATCCAAACATCTGAAAGATTTAGTACTGACAAGACCTGAGTTGACTGCTGACATCCAAGATATGGAGTATCCTTTCTCCCTCATTTGTAGGTTCAGTAAAGAAAACAGGGAGATGGATAGTAAGACTTAAAGTAAACTTGGATACCAGTTTAGACATAAAAAAGGATTAGTTCTCAAAGAAACACTGCCCCTTTGAAAATTTAGAAAGGGCTGACTCACCATAAGAGCGTGCAATACAGATAGTTTTACTGATTGCTCTGACCTCTGCAAGAAGGCTGTTTTCCTTGTTAAGAGCCTCAAGTTAGCTGAATTATTTGTTTCAAACTGACCAAGTCTTGGCTTCTCTAACACAAAATTAAGATCTCCAGGAGGGCCATTTTCTTGGAGGACGCTTATGCAAAACTCATTTCAAAAACATTTTGACATTAGACTTTTTTAAAATAGGAGGCTCCATGGGCAGACATGTGTAAATGGCCAATAAATTAAATTTGATAGGGAAATAAGAAAGATCATATGATAGTTACTCACACAAGTACTGTAATAACAGAGAACAACTAGCCCTGGATGGGTGTGCTAGTCATACTGTTTGCACCAACTACAAAACTTTTTCCATTTGCTAATGTATGATTTGTTTTAGTTGCAGGCTTTCTAGCCTCCATTAGTATCTGCTGTACATCCTCAGTCCACAGGTGCCTAAAAGGAATTAAGACCCTATCATCCAGGCAGTCAACTAAAGATGACTGATGTCAGGGTGCATCAAACACCCCCTGCTCATATCTGAGTATATCCAGTCTGTGAGAAAGCTTGTGGAGTCACCATAATGATGATCTTGGAGGATTCCTTCTGAATCTTCAGATGTACCCTGAATATTACTGGAAAGTGTGGAAATGCATACATGAACATTCCTGTCCATGGAAAAGAAAACGTATCTGTCTTCAAAGCCTTCTTGGAGTCCTGGAATAGAATCATGCCAACTGATTGCACAAAGAGGAGGCAGACAGGTCTACTTGAAGAACTCTCCACAGATGGATCAAATCTTGGAAGATCCCCTGATCTACTTTCCATGTGTGAGGGTCTGCCCTGATCCTGATAAGCTTATCTGCCACACAATTTTGCTCTGACAAAATGTAGGTTGCCTGTAGACTGAGACTGTGCTGTGAAGCTATGTCCCAAGCTAAAATGGTAGGATAACAAAGTGGGTACGACCTGGTCCCCCTTTCTTCTTGATGCATTACATGACTGTGGTATTAACTGTAAGAACTTGAATGGGTCCTGGAGACCAATGATGATTCAGAGTTGAGTTACTTAATCAGGGCAAGCATCCTTTTGATATTTATGAGTGTACACCTGTCTTTGTTGTCCCACACCCCCTGCACTTTTATCCGTCCTGAAACTGCTCCCCAAGCAAAATGTGAAGAGTCTGTGGTAACTGACTTCTTTGGGACAGGGAAGGAAATGGGGAGAATGGGATTTAAGAATATCTGTTTTCTCCAACAAAAAAAAAAAATCTCTTCTGACAAACACCAGTACTGGGATTTGAAAAGATACAGAGTGTTGATGCTGGGACCAAAATTTCAGGCACCACTGTATCTTTCTCATGTGGCGTCTTTCCAAGGTTATCATACAAATCATAGATGCCATAAGACCAAAAATCATGAGGTATTCTCTTGCAGTGACCAAAGTCTGAGTGGAAAATCTTATAAACATATCTAAACAAAAATCATTTTTTTTCCTGTGGAAGAAAAGCTCTTTGAACTGAAGTGTCTAGTTCATATCCCAGGAACACAATCCAGTGGGTGGGAGTCAAGAAAGACTTTTGAATGTTCTCTTGGAATCCTAACTTCTTTAAGAAATCTCTCACCCAAGAGAGGGAGATTCCTGACACTTTGAAAAAGAATTTGCAAAGATAAGCAAGTCATTTAAATATGGAAAATGTAGATACCCTGTTACATGCAATGAGCTATAACTGGAGCTAGACACTTTGTGAACACTCTTGGAGCAATGGATAGTCCAAAGGGTAAGACAAAGACTGATAATGTGGATCCAGGTAAAGAAAACCTTAATAAACTTCTGAAGGCCGGATCTACAGGGATGTAATAAGCATTTTTTAAGTTTAGTGCCACCAGGAAACGTAAATGGGAAGTGGTAACAGGTTGATAAAGTGACATTGTTTTGAATTTGAGCACTATCACAAACAGCTTTAGGAAAGAAAGACACGGAACTGGTCTCCAAACATTTTCTTTCTTCGGCACAAGAAACATCTCTGAATAAAAACCCTTCCCACCTGTGAAGGCGGAACTGGTTGCATCACTTGTTGAGACAGTGTGTAACGAACAGATGGAAACAAAAAATTCTGATCTGGAGGATGAGGAATCACCCCCTGGAAAATAAGAATTTCCTCACACTGCCAGTTGAAACCTGGATAAATGATTTTTAGAGCCCACTTGTCTAAAACAATCTGTAGATAAAGAGAAAAATGGAGATTCAGACTCTCTGGAAGAAAAAAGGGGCCAGGGTGAGAGGGGGGAACAAGGTCTCATCAAGAGTCATTCAGACTTATTAGACTGTCTTTGGTTTTGGGACATTCAAGACTTCTTTTTGGAACTCCCTTGCCATTTTTTTCTTAAACATCTGTTTACCTGATTTTTTTTTTACTTTTTTCTGTTTTTTGGGGGGTTTTTTGCCAAAATCGGATGAGGAGATAAAAAAATCCATTGGAAAATGTGGAGAAGGAGGACTGAAAAAAACTTAAAGATTCACTGGATAAACTTCCCCCTTCCATCACACTGTTTGATCACTTCTGCAGCACAAGGACCAAACACCAAATCTCTACCTAAGAGAGAATTTAAAATGTCATTTTCATCATCATCCGAGAGGTTTGAGAATGCATCCATGCAAACCTCCTCAAAACAGTACCACTGGCCACAGCCCTGGAAGACGTATCAACAGATTCATACACTCTGTGCAAAAAAGTAGTAGTGACCTGTGCAATGCAAGGAACTAGGTTATTTAATGCAGATTTTTCCTTACAAGAAGAAAATGCAGAGAAAACATTTCTCATACTTAGACAATTTCGCAGAACAAACTTTAACGTATGAGCCTGACAATTTAAAATTCTGCAAATAAAAGTTGCAGAAGTATATACTTTTTTCCTACGCCTGTCACTAATTTTGCCATCCTTATCAGAATGAATATGACTGAAAATAACTAAGTGCTTAGAAGTAGTGGGATCAAATAAAGCTATAGCTGCTGGGTCAGGTTTGGGAACACTGTATAAAAATGTAAAAGACCGAGGAACCGTATATACCCGATCTGTCTTATTAGGGGCAGCAGGCTGACTATTAGGAAAGCAGTAGGAATTAAAACACACATCCTTCTAAAGCAGAAGGATGGGATGGGTTTAGGTCCTGAAAAATCTCACTGAGACCACTGGCAGATTCTAGCAATAATTTCAAAGAGAAGCCCCACACTCAGGTCTCCTCCGAGTCTGAATCAGAAATCTGAGGGAAAAATGTATCTGACCTTGCATCTTCCTGTTCAGATTCCTCTTTGAGAAAAGAGGTATTCCTCCTGCTTTACCAGAAACTACTTTACAAGAAGGATCAACAGCCTTAATTAAACCTTGAGCCAGACCTAGTAAATTACTTCTATCCAAAGAAATTTGAGGAGGAGTAAATTCATGCTCGGTTTTCTGTTTCTTATCAAAAGGAAAAGTGGGTCCAACCGGGTTACTAATGGCAGCAGCTGCTTCTTCCAGGGATGGGTACAGCATTCTGACACAACAGGGAAACCTTTCCTGTTTCCTCTCCCAGGACCATCAAGAGTAGCTCTCCTTTGCCCACTGAGGGGACCCCAACAGCTGGAGAGGATGTGGCAACCCCTGGTCCATAGTGGATGTAGGTGCTACAACAAATGACCACAGCAGAGTCCTCCGTGTGCAGCTAAAGCAAACTGTTAGCCTGCTGTGGTGACAAAGGATGTTTGCTTATTTTTTTTCTTTTTGTGGCTGAAGAAGAATCATACATGGGCCTGGTAAGCTGGTCTATGATCAAGTAGAAATTTTTTAAAGATACCATAGTCAGCATCTATATTTTCCACCCACAGATACCCCATGCACATGTCAAGGGAGCCCTGGGGAGATTTTATGGCCACACTCTTTACAGTTCTTAAATCCAGCCTTGGTTTCTTACTCTGTTTGGAAGGCTTAACTCTACTCTCTGCTACTGTATGTATTTATTTTATTTCATTTAATGTTTGTTAATGGGGGTAAGTGAATTAGGCCAAAGACCCTTTTCATCCACTTCCAAAGTCATTCTGGTAGTAACACAATGCAAAAGTGGCCAAGTTATGAAGTACAGATATAAACTGCAAAGATAAACAATACAAAATTAGTCAAATAATTTCAAAAGTACAATATCATTGGCATAACAAGCTGCATATAAATTAAGCTTACAGTTCAGTCCTGTGGTAGGATGTTTAAACACATCATCCTTAAACAAATATGTACAAAATTGCAATTAAAATATGAGAATGTCCCTTTGCTACAAATAATTTCCTTCCTACCTCATGTGGACTTGCAACAAAATGTCCTCTTTAATGTATTACTATTTTTTAAACATAAAAGAAGGTGAAGAGCCAACTACCCCTTTAAAAAAATCATGTGTAGTTAAAATATTCCAATTTCTTTTGATAATGTCACATATATCCTTAGTGTCATTATTATAGGTTATGGGAAAACATAATAAAGTCTGACATGAATCCATTTTGTAAGCAAATTACCAGATTCATTCACTATCAATTTCTTGTTTTAAATAACTTATACATCAAAATCATCTCTCATCTGGTTAATAGCTGTATTAATATCATTACCTCTTTTTATTTAAAAATAAGCTATAAGCTAATGTATACTCAACTTGCTATACCAGCAAACTTGTGCATATAGCTTTATGTCAGATATACCAACATTTTTATGTAGGGAAATTAAATACACAATTTAAAGAATGAATTAGTGATTACTTATAAAATTATCAAATAAAATAATTTATTAAATACCCTTGCTAAACACATCTTGCAGAATGGAAGTGGACATCATTTTAGCGTTATGGCTCTGCAGGTAATTAATAATAATGAAAAAGGTAGCAATATTATAATAAATATTACTGAAAAGCTGAAATGAAATGGATTATACGGCTTAATGCCATGAAGCCACCAAGTTTGAATGGTAGTCTTAGTATATCTCCTGTGCTTAAGCCAGATGGTCTTCATTTTGATAGTTTTTTAATAACAGGTGACAACTGGGTATCTTATTTAAGTCTGTATTTAAATTATTTACTTTATTTGATGTTTTAGACCTGAAGACATGCATATAGAGTGAAAGGGCTTATGTGTAATTTCAATGTATGGTTCACTTGCTATTGTAATAAAGGGGTTTTAATTCTAGCAATGGTCTGTGTCCATATTGTTTGGTGTTGACATGATTCATTTTTTTTTTATGTAGCTTACTCCTTGTAGACTGAAAGCATTTTGGTAATAGCATTTATATTTAAAAAGGATGAAGAAATATATAAAAATGGAGGTCTTTAACACTAGGGAATATTGATTCTAAAATATTTATGAAAATAATACAAAAAAGTATGGAGAAAGTATTGGAAAAGGTAGTAGGTGACAGGATCTATGATATAAAGGGAAGGGAAATGAAAGAAATATTAACTACAGTGAGTAGTAGTACTGATGATATTTATAGAAAATAAAAAAGTAATACTGATCAGAGACATAGCTAGTTCAACTAGCATCCTGTGCCCTCCCAAAAGTAGTGCCCCATCCCCTCTGTTCTCCAACTAAAGAACAAAAAAAAAATAAAATTAAAAAATTACTTCAGCATACAAAACTGCAGGAAGCAAATTTCTTCCTCTTCCTACTCCAGTACACAATCCATGCTTGCTCCCCTCATAGGACTTCGAGTGATGAGAAAAAACAAGTCTGCAATCAGGTACCTAGTGTTCCTAAAATGAACCTTGATGGAGTAAGAAATGCCATAGGATAGTAACTCACACAAATACAATAAAACCACAGAACAACTGGCCCTGAATGGGTGCTGGATATGTTGTTCACACCAACCAGAAAACATTTTCCATTTCTAATATATGATTTTCAAGTAGCAGGCTTTCTTGCCTCCAGTAATATCTGTTGCACATCGTCAGAAGACAGGTATTTAAAGGGAATTAATACCCTATCATTCAGTCAGTTGAAGTTGATTGGGGTTGGGGTGTATCAAACACTCCTGATTTGTGTGAGTAGAGACATTGTGTGAGGAAGCGTGTGGTAATTGTCCCAGCCATTTCCAAAGAAAAAGCAAACAACTGTTGCCTGAGCCAGAAGGGAGCTATCACAGTCATCTTGGAGGATTCTTTCTGAATCGTCCAGTGTATCATGCGTATCAGTGGAAAAGCATACAGGAACATTCCAGCCCAAAGTAAGGAAGAGGCATCTGACTTCCAGGCTTCCCTGCATGGAGTCCTAGAGCAAAACTGTTGATTGTTTGGAGAGGAGGCAAATAGATCTACCTGATGAACTCCCCATACATAAATCAAATATTGGAAGACCCCTGATCTAGTTTCCATTTGTGAAGGTTTGCCCTTGTCCTGCTCATCTGTCTACCACAAAATTTTGCTCTTGTGGAAAGTAGGAATTCTGTAAAGTGAGTGTGTGCTAAGAAGCTATATCCAAAGCTAACATAGCTAGCTTGCAATGGGGTACAATCTGGTTCCTCTTTGCTAGCTGATGTACCACACAACTATGGTATTGCCTGTAACAGCTTGAAGAGATCCCAGGGACCAAAGATGATTCAGAGAGTTGACTGCCTTTATTAAGGCAAATATCTCCTTTATACTTATCACCTTGCATCTGTCCTTGGTTTCCACACACCTTGCACTTTTATACCTCTTGAATCTGTTTCCCAAGCAAAGACTGAAGTGTCTGTGTAAATGAATGCTTTGGTGCAGAGGAGGAAAAGAGAACACTTGGATTTAGGAAACTTGCTGCCTCCACTAAGGGTTTTCTCTTCTGACAAACCGCAGCACTATGATTTGAAAAGACAAAGGATGTGCTGAAACCAGACAAACTTCAGATACCATCGTATCTTTCTTATGTGGAGTCCTGCCAATGGTATCATAAGAATCAGAGATACCATGAGACCCAAAATCCTGAGCTATTCCCTTGCAGTGACTGAAGTCTGAGTGAAAAAACTTAGAAAAAGATCTCGATAAAGATCTATTTTTTTCCTGTGGAAGAAAAGCTCTTTGAAGTGAGATGTACAGCTAACACTCCAGGAACATGATCCTGTGAGAAACAGTCAAAAAAAGACTTTTGAATCTTCTCTTGGAATCACAGCTTGTGTAAGAGCTCTCATCCAAGTAAGAGATTCCAGACACTTTGAAAACAACTTGCAAAGATAAGCAAGTCATCTAAATATGGAAAAATGCATTTATCCTGTAGTCAGCAATGAGCAATAACTGGAAAGAGACACTTTGTTAACACTCCTGGTAGAGTCAATAGTTTAAAGTATAAGGCAGAGAACCGATAAAGTGAACTAGTCACACAAACCCTTAAGAAACAACTAAAGTCTATAAGATAGAGATGCGATGGTAAGCATCTTTTAAATCTAGTGTTACCAGTAAGAAGAGGTAACAGGCTGTGAAGTGACATAATTTTAAACATGGACACTATCACAAACAAATTTAGGAAAGAAAGATCCAGAACTGGTCTTACAGCATTTACTTTCCTTGGCACTATAAATATATTTGAATCAAAACCTTTTCAAACCTGGGACAGCATATGTTGAAGGACAGGGGGAATAAAGGTGTCTGTTCTGGTGGATAAGTAATTACTCCCTGGAAGGGAGGGATTTCCTCAAACAGCCATCTGTAAACTTGATGAATGATCTCCAGAACCCACTTGAATTTAACTATCTGTTGTCAAAGAGAAATGTGGAGATTCAGACTTTCTAAAGGGAAAAGGGACTGCCAGGGTGGGAGGGGGGGAATGTCCTTTACAATTTCATTCTGGCTTGTTGGGCAGTCCTTGGTTCTGGCGGATTCCTGAATTCTTTTTAAAACCCTCTGCCATTTCTTCTTAAATGTCTTTTTTCCCATATTTTGTTGAGCCTTTTTTTTGATGAAACTTGATGAGAGTTTAGAGAATCCCTTAGAACATTTAGAAAAGGAGGGATGAAAAATCTTAGGAGATTTCCTAAATCATCTTAACCCTTTTATCACACTTTTTGATAGCCTCTGCAGCAAAGGAACCAAAAATTAAATCTCTACCCAAATAAGAATTTAAATTCTCATTTTTCACACTATTGTGACTTGTAAAATGAAAAAAAAATATTTAAATTAGATTTTTTCCTCACAAAAGAAACTGCAGACAAACACACCTCATATCTTCACAACTGGTCAGAATAAACTTTAAAATATAAGCCTTAAAATTCATAATTCTGAAAAATCAAAGTTGCAGAAACTTTCATTTTTTCCCATACTTATCAATAATCTTCCCATCCTTGTCAGAAAGAATAGGATTGGAATTAACCAAATGTTTAGCATATGTAGAATTAACTAAAACTACAGCTGCTAAGTGAGGTTTGGGGAGACTGTATAAAAAATTAAAAGAATGAGAAACTTTATACATTTTATCTCCCTTTTTAGGGGCAGCAAGCTGACTCAGGAAAACTGCACAGATTGACACACACATCTTCCAATGTTGGAAGAATGTGTGAAGGCTCTGGAAATTCCTTCTGTAACAGTTCTTAGTATATTTTCTAAGGAACCAAGAAACCTGTGTTCTCCCACTGAAAAAGTTGGCACATTGTGGAAATAATTTCAGAGAAAGAAAACTCCAGAAAGAACATCAGAAACTGAGCTCTCTTCTGAGTCTGGATCAGAAAACTGTGGAGAAAGCCCTGTATGTCCTTTTATCTTCCTATCCAGATTCAGAATCATTAATCTTTTCATGAATAGAAGTTACCCTTGTTCTTTTACCAGAAACCACATTATAAGAAGGATCAATAGCCTGAATTAAACTCTCAGCCAGACCCAGTAAACTACTCTTGTCTAAAGAAAATCTGAGGAGTAGAAGACATGTTTGGTTTTCTGATTTTGCAAGAAAAATGGTGCCAACAGTGTTATTAATGGCAGCAGCAGCAGCTTCCGCAGGGATGGGTGCATCATTCTGACTACAGGGAAGTCTTCCCTGTTCTCTTTCCTAGAAACAACAGCAATGGTTCTCCCCTGCCTGCTGAGGAGACCCTAACAGCCAGAAAGGATGTGTCTTACCCATGGTCCTTAGTGGCTGTAAATGTATACCAGAGGAATCTCGGGTAAAAGATGAGTGATCTCAGGAACAAGCTACAGCTACAGCCACAGCAGTATCATCCACTTGCACTTGATGCACATTGCTAGCCTGCTGTGTTGGCAAAGGTTGTTTGCTTAAGTTTTCTTTTTGTGGCTTGAATAATGACTGCCAGTGGGACTGGTAGTTTGTTCTATGGTCAAGCCGAAAATGGTGGTCTCTTTCCCAGGGAAAACAAGCAGCAAAAGTCTGTTAAAATGTAAAGTATTTTAAGTGTCATCCTTTTCAAACAAAACACAGTAAAAATCACTTTAATACTCTTAGCCAGCCCCAAAAAGAAGAATAAACATACTTTCTCCACAGAAAAATGGTTTTCAATTACTTTAAACAACTTTTAAACTGTTAGGAAAAAGTAGAGTTAAGTCTCCTCAAAGTCTGTTAAAACAAAAACTCCAGCTTAAAAATAACTGTCTCTAACAGGAAAGTATAACAAAGCAAACAATTGTTTTAAGATGGAAGGTTTTTCCCCTAAGGGAACTCATCTGCCCAGCAAAGGAACAGCACAAAGCAACTATCAATACCTGAAAGCCAGCTCAGGAGCACTCTCTTCAAAAGCAGTAACAGTCTTAAGGGCTTGGCACACAAACCTGTCTTTTCAGTTTGCTCAGCTTGATCTGACTGCTGGTCTGGGCATATGCAAGGTGTTGTGAAGATCTGGAAGCTGGCCAGCTGGACCATTTGTTTCCATTTAGGCACTATTTAGAAAACCTCATACACTTGTAAACATTACGACTTTCTAGTAACAGTTTTTTTTTGGCCTCCTTTAAAAACCTCATGAAACAAGTGTCTACATGGAGTCAAGACTGAATCATTCAGGCTGTCAATTGAAATTTCTCCAAAGCAGGATGCACCAATTGCCCCTGAGACTATGTGAACAGATCCAGAGTGCGAGGAAAACTGTAGTAATTGCTGTTGGCCAATACAACTAACAGGGAGAACCAAGACTGCCTAGGTCAATAGGGAGCCATCACAATGATCTGTGTCATTTCTCTTTGAACGTTCAGAAGTACCTTGTGAATAAGTGGAAACTGGAAACGCATACAGAAACACTCCTGTCCAAGATAATGAGAATGCATGTGTCCTCCAAGCATAGCTGCTAGGACGCCTGTAACAGAATTTCCAGCTGTCTGTTTTGAAAGGAGGCAAAGAGATCTATTTGAGGCATTCTCCACATTGGGCTAGATTGTGGAACACCACTGTCTTCAGCTTCCAATAACGTGGGTCTGCCCAGAACCTGCTTAATATGTCTGCCACAATGGTTTGCTCTGACATTATGAATGATGCCTGGAGATTAAGAGAACACTAAGAAGCCTTCTCCTAGGCTATCGCTGCCAGCTTGGAGAGAGATTAAGATCTCATACCCCACTTCTTTGTTGAGGTACCACATCACTGTGGTGTTGATCATGAGCATTAGAAGAGGACCCAGAGTCCAAAGGTGGTGAAGGACTTTCAAAATCTGAATCACTGCCAACATCTATTTGACTCTGATGTGGTTCCATGAATTCTTGGGTCCCCAAGTGGTTTTCATTTGCATTTCCATTGACACAGCTCCCCAGGAGAAGTCAGATGAATCTGGACAGACTGTAATGGCAGTGGAGGGAAGAAAGGAAGCCCTGGATTAATACTCAACTGTCCTCTCCACCACTGGAACTCATCTGATGAAGGGTGGCAGCAGGCAAGTGGGATTCCAAGAAATAAAGATGCTGGGCCCAATAATTTCAGACATACCATTAAATTTGAAGATGAACCAGTGGTATCATGAGAATCATAGATGCCATCAGTCCAAGAATATTTAGGATTCTCTTGCTGAGACAACATTCCTCTTGGAGAATTCTAGAGATATTGTCTGATACCCTAGGACCTTGTTTTCAGGCAGAAAGTCCATTCTCTTCTTGGAATAGATCAAACACTCCGGAAAGACTTTGTAAGCATGTCAGACAAGACTTTAAGAGGTTCAACTTGAGCCCTAGATGGCAGAGTAAGGTTAAAGCCTCCTCTAGCGATTCCAGACATCTGGAAGCAGACTCTGAACAGATCAGCAAGTCATCCAGGTATAAAAAGATGTGAATATCCAGAATCTGACAGTGGGCCACTACTGGAGCATGGCATTTGGTGGACATCTGCAATGCAGTGGATAACCCAAAGGGAAATACATAAAACTGACAGTGAGAACCAGACATAACAAATCTCAGATATCTCCTGAAGTCCCGGGTCAACATGAAGTAGCTGTCTAGCAACAGAGAAAGCAGCGTCTAGAGGTTGAGCATCTTGAATGGAAAAGCTGCACAATGCACATCTGCATATTCAAACAGGACAAGAGTCACTCACTTCAGGGATCTAAACCTAGCCTGTGGCATTAAATAAGCATGTTGGAGAGACAGATTTCTCTCATAGACTGCCACTCTTCTGGAATAATCTCCCACTTCACATGAAGCAGAGCTACTGAATTACCATATTTAACAGCAACCCTGACAACTGCATGGCTGACAGTAAATTCACCACGGAGGTGGCACCTATGTCCCTCATGGACAGGGGTAGTCGGTGTTGATCATAGAATTGCTCTGCTAACAACAACCATCTAACTATGGTTAATTAGAGTACACTGGATTTTTAAATGGCTAGGCCTATAAATGCCCTAGGGTCATTAGTCTAGTAACCTCCTATGAACCTATGAACATGGGGACCTTGACAAACATATTCAGAAAAGAAAGGTCCAATAGTGGTCTCCACGACTGCTCGTTTTTGGGAACCAAACAAATTCTAGTGCAAAAACCTCTCCCTCTTTCCAAAGGTGGGACCACTTGCATGACACTTGAGTCCAGTATTTGCTGGGGAATGGGGGGGGATTACAACATTCGACCAAGCAGATGAGAGGAAATCCCCTTCAACACAGGTGGGTGTTGTTTCCACTGCAATCTGCAACTCCTGTCAAGAATGTTTAGTACTCATTTTCTGAGACCACTGATGGCCAGGCAGCCTTGTTGAGAGCTAACTTGAGAGACAAGGCACCAGATAGGGGACTTGATAAAGACAGGTGCCATGCCTTGGCATAGTCATAAGTTGGGAAAAGGGTATCCTTTTTATGAAAGGAACCCTTCTTGCTCGGTGTGGTGGAGTTGTCATCCTACCATTTCCTTTTATTGCCTTGGGTTTTGTTTTGCTGGAACTTTGGTTTGTTTGGCTGCCAAAAGTTTCTTGTTTAAAGGAGAACTTAGGAATATGA
Source organism: Protopterus annectens (assembly GCF_019279795.1). Classification (NCBI taxonomy): domain Eukaryota; kingdom Metazoa; phylum Chordata; order Ceratodontiformes; family Protopteridae; genus Protopterus; species Protopterus annectens. Next base: position 573,720,325 of record NC_056734.1, on the reverse strand, counting down.
AACATATTTAATACTCTCTACATCAATTTACTTCTGTTATCCGACTGTTTAATGAGCTGACTAACAGCAGTACCAAACACATAATCAGATTCAAGAGGTGCATTCAAAAATCTCATTTTTTAACTCATAATTTCTAGAAATACTGTAAGCCCCCCAAGGTACATTTTAATGGATGTTTTGACACCTGAGAAGCATTGGAGACAATATCTTTAAAGCAAAGAACCACCAAAAAGATGCCAAGAAAGGATTGTTGCTTGACTGCAAAGAAGAAAATGCATGCTACTCATTCATGTTAAAACCACAAGTTTTAATGAAGCAACTAAATATAAAACAAATGTTAAGCACAACTTAATCAAAACTTCATGCGGGTTTGTCCCCACTGTGAACGGGACTTCTTCAGTCCCTCATTTGTTATAGTACTAGGACTATTTTCATGAGTGTTTATTTCCAAATATAAGGTAATATTTATTTATTCATACACACACACACACACACACACACACACACACACACACATATATATATATATACTTCATACATACATTCTTCTCTTAGTTTTTAATAACGGTACATATTTGCATATATAAATTATTCGTATTAACTTTTTATAGCATATATTAATACTTCATACTACCATTTTTATTCTCTTTGTATTCATAAAATACTGCATTTCTTTCAGCAATTCATTGGGTCATTTATTTAATATATGCAATATATTCAACATTTTTTATCTATTTCATTGTCTGTCCAAGCATCACTATTCTGTTTGGTTCAATTTTATCATGTAATGATCATTAATTTATTTAAATGTGTGTGGTAATTAAGTGATTTCATGTTATGAAGAAGTCACATTCACAGTGGGGATGAAAGCGCATGAAGTTTTGATTAAATTGAGCTTGTTTGTTTGTTTAATATTTGGTTGCTTCACTAAAGCTTCTGCTTTTAACATGAACCAATCGTATGGAGTTCTTTCCTGTACAATCAAGCAACAATCCCTTCTGGGCATCCTTTTGGTGGTTCTTTGTTTTATTATGGATTCCACTAGCTGTTTTTTAGACAATATGTTTAACACAGACCTTTTGCTCTACAGACATGTTGCAAAATCATCTGTACATGCATCTTAAAACAAATTCCACACAAAATACTGGTAGTTAAACACTTTAAGAGCTATGGTGTTGGACTGCTCCAACTTTCTTCCCTGAGGTTCTAGTAATTTGCCTAGTTTGTCTTGAGGAACTTGGTTAATAGATGACTTTGTCTTATTAGCAAAAGTAACTGGGGATACCAAAGCAGGGTCTGCAGACAAAGAGGCTTGGAGGCCAGTCAAAGCAGAGCATACCCTAAATTTCTTAAACACTTTCTTAAGCAAAGCCTCAATAAAGAGAAGTGAACTACAAGCTTTCTTGAAGACATTCTCCAAAGGTGGAATTAATGGAGGAAAGGTCACGATGCCTGGGGCCTCATCCTCAAGAGATCATAAACCCTGTTAGTCTTGAGTACAGCTGAAGATAGCCCCCAGTTGAATGCATCTCTAAATCTAGTCAACATCTGGGAAAAAGAAAACATCTGTTTGGGTACCTGTACCTGTTTGTCATCAGAGGAACCTGAATTATTCGACTCAGATAAGTCAGAGTCCTCAGATACAGGATCCCCTTCAAAAAGAGGATCGTTAGCAGACTGAGCAGTGGTGAAAGTGCTGACGTTACTCATAACCCTGGTATGCACCCTGTAATCAAGTGCTTGAACAATGGCTCTAGCCATAGCCACCATCTCAGGTGAAAAACAGTCAGAGACTGCTGTTCCACCAACTGGTGGGTTGTCTGTCTCATTTTAGCATACACTACACTAGTGGGAGAATTCCCCTAGGGGAAAATATCGATACTGGCAACAGATTCTACACAACTAACCTCTCCCTCACCTAAAGGGTTTGGTTTTCCCATACCTGCAGCAGGCAATGGTACAGCCCTGGACTATGTGTATGAACCTTGTGTCACACACACATGTGGTACTATGACCAAAGCAGGGGAACCTGGAGGTAACAGAAGGTGAGTAGTCTGATAGCCTGCCAAAAGTTAAGGCTACTACATAGCCACAAGCTGTAGACTAAGGCACATATTTTATTTATTAGTTTATTTTTTAGCTGCAGATGAAGAAGATTGCAGGGGACATACTTGAATCCATCAAGACGGGGGGGGGCAAAAACTAACCATAACCATCCCAACTACTGACTGCACGATCAGTCCAGTACAAAATGGACAAATCCTAGAAAGATCCAGATAAATAACAAACTGAAGTCTATTTCTATTGAAAAACTATAGCGAATATTATACTGTGGGAAAACAGGCAGCGATTTCAGCAACACAGCACAAAGCACAATAAACACATAGCACAGACCCTCAAGATACATAAATAAAGGCTATTTTCTTCATGTATTTATTAATAAGGAAAATTGCTAAAATTGTACATATGAAATTTATCTGAAATCTCCTGTCACTTCAGTAATGTGTGTTGTGTCCATTGGTTCCTGATTGTTGCATGCTTTCTCCACCCCGTCTTCTGATTGAGGAATCACTGATAACAGTGGGCTCATTTGATGCCATTCTGTCTTTTGTTTCAGCTACAAATATCCCACTTATATTAATGAACAGCTTTGACATAATTAATAAAGTATGTACCTTTTATAAGTTGTTGAAGAATATGCCTTTTTGCTTTGATAATCAAGTTGGTGTCTAGCCATTTTTCTCTCTCTTCTGACCATAATCTGGTCAACTATCTTATTAATTTTGTTGAAAATAGCTAGAAACTTAGTTTTGTATGTTTCAAAATATTTTTGTGTACTTTCTTCTCCACCTAGAAAGTTTGAATTTGGTATTGTGCTCCATGAAAATTTGATAGCATGTCACAGCCAGCTTGGTCAAATAAAGGTACCTGTTTTCCGAAGCTGCGGTGGTGCAGCAGTAGCATTGTCGCCTCACAGCAAGAGGTTCTCCCTTTTGATTCTCGACTGGAGCGCCTTCTGTGTGGAGTCTGCATGTCCTCCCCGCGGTTGAGTGGCGTTTGAAAGACATGCGTGAATGGGCGTGCCTTCGTTGAAGGTTGGGTGTCGGGCTGGCACCTCGGCACCATAAAAATCAACTGCCAATCATTAGTGGACCGGAGTTCTCACTGTGGTGACCCCTAACCAGGAAAAGCCGAAAGAAGAAGATTGTACATTTCAGCTTGTCCTCAATTAGCAGCAGCTGCATCAATTAAGATTTTTTTTTAAAGAGATCTATTTTCAACCTAACATAAATGGAAATAGACCCAAATAGCCTTAGAGAGCAATTAAATGTAATATTAAGTAAAATTCCTGTCAGAAATGTCACACAAACAAAATGACATCAAAACTGCAATTTAAATGAGAAATTTGGTTGAATATTGTAAGGTGTATAGCCCCAAAGAAAAAACTGCAAAAACAAGTTTTCCAGTCAAAACATTCAAAAGAAGCTTTTAATCAATGGAGTTAACAGACACAAACTACAAACTACTTCTGGTTCTAACAGCGCAAGGCAATGAGAGAGACTGCACTAAAACAACCTTAGTACAGAAACTCAGTTCAACATTCAAAATGACCATAAAGCACTATAAGAAGGATTAAATTCCCGACAGAAACTCAGAAAGAGCTTAAAATAAACAGTCTAAGCCTTGTACTGCAAGATAAATCACACTACAGAATAAATCACATTTCTACAAGACAAAATAAGCAGATCAGCTTAATATTCTATTCAAGCACTGACAGAAAAACGCAAAGGAAGGAAATACAACCCAAAATGAGTTTCTTAACTGAGCTTTGCGGCTGATATAACTGAGAAAGAGAAGCAATATCTTAAAAGATCTTTCTCTGACTGTGGCACCAGAAAAGTTAAAGGGTCTTGTCTGTGAGAGTGAAGAGATGTCCTGGTCCTGCCCCAGAATGTTTTACCATTTATCAGTTTATTGTGAAAAAATATTTAAGAGAAGTTTTACATTTATCCCAGAGTGACAAGCTAATCTTGCTGCAGCTTTGGGGGATTTAAAACTGTTCACAAGTTAAACTTTGTTTTAATGTTTGAATAAATAACTAATAGCCAATACCTGTTTTATGTCTCAATTACTTTTCGTTTCCAGCCTATTTAATCCACCTCTACATACTCATCGTCAGGTTTTTGAAAAATGTTGTTTTAAAAAACAGAGGCATGTACATTTAATTTGTCTAATCAGCAAATAAAAATGTATATGAATTAAGTAACAAGCATATTAGGATTGTGAAATTAGACAAGGGGCAGCTTAGTAATTATAAACTCAACTGATTGTTTCAAAGATGTAGTTACTTCTCTGTGACAAAACAGTGTTATTTGGCATCTCTTAATGAAGTCAATATAGCATACAAGAAAATTGATTGCATTAACTTATATGCTGCTTTGGTTCCTTGCAAAAGTGCTCCAAATCTGTCAGACTGTGAGGGCATCTCTTGTGCACAGCCTTCTTCCGGTCACCCTACCAATTTTCTATTGGATTTAGGTCTGCGGTCTGGCTCTTTTCTAGTGAAGCCATTCTTTTGTTGATTTGGATGTAAGCTTGGGGTCACTGTCATGTTGAAATGTGAAATTTCTCTTCATCTTCAGCTTTCTAGAAGATGCCTGAAGGTTTTGGGCCAAAAGTGACTGGTATTTGGAACTGTTCATAATTACCTCCACCTTGACTAAAGCCCCAGTTCCAGCTGAAGAAAAGCAACCCCAAAGCACAATACTGCCACAACCATGCTTCACCTGAGGATGGTGTTCTTTTGGTGATGCGAAGTGTTGTTTTTGCGCCAAACGTACAGTTTGGAATTGTGGCCAAAAAGTTCAACCTTGGTCTTATCAGATCATAGCACATTTTCCCACATGCTTTTGGGAGACCTGATGTATTGTTTTGCAAATTTTAGCTGGGCCTGGATGTTTTTCTGTGTAAGAAAAGGCTTCTGTTTTTCAACCATACCCCATAGCTCAGACATATGGAGAATATGGGAGATTGTTGTCACATGTAGTACACAACCAGTACTTGCCAGAAATTCCTGCAGCTCCTTCAGTGTTGCTGTAGGTCTCTTGGCAGCCTCCCTGACCAGTTTTCGTCTTGTCTTTTCATCAATTCTGGAGGGACATCCTGTTCTTTGCAATGTCACTGTTGTCCCATATTTTCTCCACTTTTTGATGACTGTTTTCACCGTGTTCCATGGTATATCCAATGCTGTGGAAATTGTTTTGTACCCTTCTCCTGACTGATACTTTTCAACAATGAGATCCCTTTGATGCTTTGTAAACTCTCTGCGAACCATGGCTTTTGCTGTAGCAGGCAACTAAGTAAATGTCAGGAAAATCCTACTAGGACAGCTGAACTTTAATTGGGGTTAATCAGAGTGTCTTTAATTGATGGCAGGTGTGTACCCAAGAATACTGAATGCTGTAATTAAATCAAAAGGTGCTTCAACAAAGTATTAGTTTAAGGGTGTGCACACACAACAAAGTAGTATTTTAAGGCTGTACACACTTATGTAACCAGCCTATTTTAGGTTTTTTATTTTTTATATTTTTTTCCCTGACAGATTAATTTGTTTTTCAACTGAATTATACAGGTTATAGGCCACATTAAAGGTGGGAAAAGATTTGAAATGATTTATTGCGGTCTCATTTTTTTATATCGCAAAAACCTGGCATTTTAACAGGGGTGTGTAAAGTTTCTATATATACTGTACCTTCCTACTACCTTGCTATTTTACTTATTAGCCAGCAATTATACCTTTCCTCACTCCACCAACACCTACTCCATTTATCATGCGACCGTCTAACCTCTACTATTAATTGCCTTCTACCATGTACTCATGTGGCATCCTCACATCTCCCTTCTCACTCCTTTGTACACTCATCCTCACCTTACAATACCTAACAGCTCTCAAATCCACTTCATTAACCTCCAAGCCCTCAGAAATCTCATCTCCATTAACTAACCTGTCTGCAAGTTACTCAGAAATGTCTCCTAGCCTCAATCAGATAAAACCCTCACTATTACACAAAATAAAAGTACTCCCACTAGACCACAGACAAATCTTTATATCACATATTTCTATCACAAAATTTCAAACCTACTTTTCTAAACCTTTTAGGAAACACCACTTTCAACATTACTGCTTCATGCTAATCACCTTACCTTTATGTGGAGATGTCCATTCTAATCCTGGGCCCTCATCAATCAATGTCCCTATACAGCCTAACAACAGCAACTTCCACAAATCCTTATATATGGTCATGCTAAACTTACAAATCATCAGTAATAAAATCCCACACTTTCATGCATGGATTGCCAGTACTCAACCTGACATCATTGCAGCTACTGAAACCTTGCTAAAACCATATATTAAGGACTCTGGTTTTGCTACCATAAGATCTAGCAGACCCCACAAAACAGAAGTAGTGTTGCACTACTATTTCCCTCCTACTATAATATAGTTTCAAACACTAAGCCTATATCACATTTTGCTACTGTCGAAATTTTTATTTCCTTCCTCAACATGAAATTTAAAAAAATATGTATTGTAGTCCTGCATATACCCCCAGGTAACAACATTCCCTTGTTGGAGGAAATTCTTGCATAGATTTCCAACAATATCAATAATGAAACCATTATCCTTGGTGATATAAATATTAACTGGCTCGTTCTTTGCCCTAACACTCTCTCTTTAAATATCAGTCTATTCAACTTCACTCAGCTTATCACTTCCTCAACCAGACCCAGTAATAACTGTGGTTCCATCTTAGATTGGATTCGAGTCAATGATGCTAACAAAATCTATTCAGCTGGTACTCTCCCAAACACCCTTAGAGACCACCTCCCTGCCTTTGCTCAACGCACTGTTCCCTCATTTCAAAAACCACATCAGTATAAACTTATAAGGAACCTAACTAAATTCAACCCAGTGAACCTCATAGATACCCTAAAAGAGATTAACTGGTGCAGGCTAAAAATGCTCCCTCTAGATGAGGCAATCGAGCAGTTCAACTCAACATTTCATAATATGCTAAACAGCCCTGCTCCTCTTCAACTAAAACGAATCAAAGTGAATCATCCCCCATAGGTAACTAAAGCTACTAAAGAAACCATGAATTCCAGAGACAAGAGCTGGAAACAATGGTTAGCTAACAAAAACCCTCCCAACCTGCTGAAATTCAAACAACCTTGAAACCAGATAAAAAGACTAGCCAGCAAAGATAAGAAAAATCATTATATGAAATTCCAGAATGAATATAAATCAAACCCAAAGGAATGCTGGAAGTCTATAGCATCATTACTAAATCCAAGTAAAAAGAGTAACCCATGCCCTCACCCAGACAAAACTCTACTTGAAATAGCCACCCTCTTTAATTCTCACTTTATTAATGCTATAGCACATATCACTGCTTCCTTTCCCCAATCTCAAAACTCACTTACTCTGCTGCTCTTTCTAAAGTATTCAATCACACTACTTCCACTATACCCTCCCACTCTACTTTCACTTTTATACCCATCCCAACTGCCATGTACTAATGCCCCTGACAACCTATCTACACATATGTTTAAGTTAGCAGTTGATTCTATTGCCTACTCTATAGCCATTCTTCTAAATAGATCTATCAAAGAATGTTATATCCCTAAAATCTGGAAAAAAGCTTATATACTTCATAAAAGAGGCAATAATTCTGATATCTGAAACTTCTGACCTATTGCCATTCTCTCTACAATTTCTAAGATCTTGGAAAAATCCATCCACAAATTCTACACAACCAAATTCTATCTCCCACAAAGCATGGCTTTAGACCAGGCCACAGCACCACAACTGCCCTCATATCCTTCAAGAACACTATATCAACAGAGCCTGTGACTGGCAAAATTATCTCTGCTCTATTCCTAGACCTTTCAAAAGTTTTTATACTGTCTCTCACACCCTATTTCTAAACCAACTCTCCAAAACTGGCCTTTCTCCCTCCTCTTGTAACTGGTTCTCAAGTTATTTAACTGACAGACAACTGGCTGTCAAATGGCAAGATTCCTTCTCCCCATCTATCAGTACCCCTACTGGAGTCCCCCCAAGGTTCAGTTCCAGGACCCCTTTATTCAGCATTTTTATTAATACTTTTCACTCTTCTCTAAGTCAAGGCTCACTAATTCAATATGCATCCATCTGCCTGTCCATTTTCCCAGTTGGTCGCTGCGATCCAGTGGCCAAAAACTCCTGTCTGTCTACAAACCTATCAAATCTGCTGAGCATTGTCTGTACTTGTACAAGGTTGTTTAGGCCTCAAACTCCTTAGCTGTATCCACTAGGTGTATACTTTCCCTCCCATCTTTCAAAACCACCCTGAAAGACTTCCTAGCTAAATTTTAGCTCAGTTCTTGCTCAAAACAAAGATAAACTAGATCCCTAAATATGAACAAGTACGTTTTCATTCCTTATACTTCCTTACTCTCCCTTCTTCACTTACGTCCTTACTATCAAAGTCTCTTCACTGACTTTCTCCCTAAATATACCAGAAGTCTATTTTTCCCTCACTACATATTGCAATTCCTATTTGTATTAGACTAGCTTACCTTTAATTTCTCTACAAACTGTCTAAATTTTCTCTAAATATTAAATAATTGTCATATAGCTTATATAGATTCTTAACCAATGGTTTTATATCATGTCTAATTTGTTAGAATTATTTAAACTGCAGATGTTTTTTGTTTTATTTTTGTAAAATTTTGTAAAATTATTGTTCATAAAATGTTTTGTAATAATTTGAAGCTTTTCTCCCCAGGCCTCCTCTGAAAATGGGTTTACACCCAGTTGAAGTTTCCCAGTAATCAAATATCAATAACTAGCAAAGTCAATTGCATTAATATTTTACCTCTGTCTAGTGCAGGTAAGTAGATATTAACTGTTGTTTTTATGATATTAATTTATATAGATATAATTTTCATATTTTCTTAAATATCTAAACAACCATGTAGCAGATAGAACTCAGCTAGATGAAGAAAATGCTGCTGACAGTATGTGTATAACTTAAGTGGTTGTTGAGATACTGTTAGTTGTTTACAAAATACTACAAATGTAATAGCTACTGTGCATACCTCTCAACCTGTAAATATCAGAAATCTGGGCAAAGACCCATGAAAAATAGGTACAAATCTGTACGCCGATTAACTTAAAATTTGCATACATAATTATGTAACCCCACCGCTCCAATGGAATTGTGGGATATCAACTTTCACACGTAAACTGAAGAACAGACTACCAAAATATGGCCCCAGAGACCCAGACCTTGTAGTAAATGATAACCACTTTTTTTAAATGTGTAGCAATGATGTTCACTGGGAAGGGAGAAGATGATGAACCTTAGGATTTTGTTTTCTGTGACTTGCAGTTTGTGGGTTTTATGGTAAAAGTAGGGCATTTAATGTTAGGCAATATTCTAATCTTACCAAAATTCATTCTTCATGGCCTACTGATCAGTGGCATAGCTAGTAGCTACAGTTTGTGCCACCCGGGGCAGGTTGTCTTTGAGTTTGCTGCCCTCCCCCGTCACAAAATCATGGTCGAATGGGGCCTCCCCATATACAGCCCTCCCCCTGCAGCCATTCCACTGTCCCATTACTTGGCTATTTTGCCCCATTTACCATAAACACTGTAATGTGCATACTGCTTTACTTCTGCGATGATTTGGATTTCATTTAAAAGTTTTATTTGACATTTTACAGCACAAACACTAATAGACATCTGCTAAACAAAGAAATGCAGTCTCACAGTGAAAGCTCACCTAGCATTAAAACTTCTCTGTCCTTGAAACTCATATTAATTGAAACAGCATTGAAACCCACATTCAAAGAAAATACATATGGCCAGTGGCAGATAAAAATTATCTTTGGGCTGTTTTCAAATCACAGGCACCTTGCACATGAAACATACATGTGTTCTTTGATACACCTGACCTTCCTGATTGTATTAAATTATATTCCTTGTATAATACGGTACAGTTGTTAGACAGCATTTTAAATTTGTTTTGAACATTTTTCCAGTAAATGAAACAAAATGCATGCACCAATAATGACAAAACTGCCCAATTCAGAACATTTCTATCATAAAGGTCTACTCAAACATCTACAATCCATCAGTATCAGTAAATATGCACAATACCTGCAGAAGTAAAAGTCATCTAAATAATTCCACATTAAAGAGATCTGTAACTAATGAAGAGGTTACTGCTAGCAAACAACTTTATATTTCATTGTTTCATCTACAAATAAAGTGCCTGTTGCCCTTGAGGAATACATTGCCTATGTTACATTAAAAATGATAAGCTAGTAAAATTGCAATAGGGAATGGATGGCAAAATGATAACAGGTTACTAGTTATAGCTGCCAAACAGGACATTCTCAGGACTGCAGCATCCACCACCTTTAAAAGTACAATATCAGCAATGCATTAATATACTGTGGGAGTAGAACCTACAGGCTTCTGCATCAAAAGCAAGTATTCAACCTGTTATGGTATTAAAAATGTAAGCAGCACTAAACTGCTCTTCTCCTGAAGCTCTCGGCTCCTTGTAAAATACGCTCAACACTCAACTGTATCTCTCAACTTTGCAGTACAAGAAATCTGGAAAAAGCCAAAATTTATTGGGGGGGACAAAATCCCAAAAACCAGGGACACATTTTAAACATTGCTTGTATAATCTTGGAAAGTTGCTGGAATAAAATGTGTGTTAGCACCATACATTTCACTGCCAAGACTTGAACCCAGGACCCTGTGCACCACAGTCAGAGCAACATACCACTATGCTAAATCAGCTGTTTCCTGAAGGATAGATAGATCAAACTTAAATGGCTATCATTTAGTGAATTCAGTTCTCACCATAGCTCTCAACCTCTTAGCACAAAACACCTGGGCAATAGAGTCCTCAAACATATTCAGTTCTCACCATAGCTCTAAACCTCTTAGCCCAAAAACCCTGGACAAAGCCAATGATGGGGGAATACATCCCCAAAAATAGGGACAAATTTCAAATACTAATCTTATAAACTTAGCAAATTGCTAGAATAAAGGTTTTGTGTTACCATGTATTTTCTGCAGTATATGAAGCCTGAAATTCAAATGCCTGTCATTATTTGGTGAATTCAGTCCTTCAGTGATTTGTCACAAAAATCCAGAAAACCACACAAACACACACACACACACACACACACACACACACACACACACACACACACACACCTCTTCAGTTCATAACTTAGTTTATATATATATATATATATATATATATATATATATATATATATATACAATCATGTTGCAAGATATATTTCAAATTCATCTCTCTTTTGTATGCAAACTATGCCATACTACCTAAGGGAGATAACGACTCAGGAGTCAGGACTGGTGATAAAACCTTCCAGTTACTGAAAATAGTTTATCTAATGGCATGAAGCCAATACCATTGTATAATATAAAGATTTTACTTACACCTATTGAAAGAATCTGTAGACTTAACATGCTACTTTTGCTTTTAGGACATGAAACATTGGAGTCACCTAAAATGGTGCCAATCCTCATAGGTCAACAAAAAAAATACTTCAGCCTCAAAATCATAATCTAATAAATAAATTATAATTTTAAATTCTCTATTGGATTTATAGTAATGCAAATAACATTGCTACTTTTCTTTCTTATAGTTCTGGTTCTAAATTTGACATAGTTTTGATATATGTCTGTAGGTGTGAACTGAAATTAGTCTGCCTTTAAAAATCCTTTAGCATAGTTGTTAAATTATTTAAAGTTTAAGACTGTTGCTCTACCTACCTCTCATAAAAAACTGATGGTCATTTCAATAAACATAAAACAAGTAATGTGTTTCACTTTGTCCCATTGTTTTCAAAGTACCACATCAGGACTGGGCACATCAGAATGAATACTAGCTCTCAGGTACTATGGCATAGTTTCACAATTGTTGCAGTCTTTTAATAATCTTTGGTGCCATAATGTTGATTGTAAGTTTTTTATTTGCAGAGGTTTTTTTTTACTTCTACCTGAAGTCAACATAGATCTATCCATGCAACCTCTAACATCATCGGAAAGATGATGCGCATCATCTTTGTCAGAAATCAAAGTGCGAACTAGCTGGATATGATATCCATGACTAAAATGTTTCAATCTCTCTAATTTAGTGTTTGATTGAGAAATTAGTAGGAAAACCAAGGAACCAGAGAAATATTACCATGTAGTAGTACCTTTCGGCTTTTCCCAGTTAGGGGTCGCCACAGCGGAACTCCGGTCCGCTAATGATTGGCAGCAGATTTTTATGTACCGAGTTGCCAGCCCTGATGTACAACCTTCAATGAAGGTACGCCCATTCACGCATGTCTCCACACAGAAGACGCTCTAGCTGAGAATCGAACAGGACAACATCTTACTGTGAGGCGACAACGTTACCGCATTACCACCACCGCAGTCATAGTCGATGTATAATATACATGTATTCCTAAACATTATTCACGTGCAAGACATGTAGATCCACTAAACTAATATAATACAATACCAGAAAAACAAACAAAACCTGTTGGCAGCACCAGTTACTGGAAAATAAAATGGCAGTGTAATTTGAAACGTTCCCAGAACACATAAAATAACTACACACCTTGCAGCTTTAACAGTACCTTATAGCATAGGAAGGAACAGAACATAAAATAATTTGCAGGCAGTGTAATTTGAAAATAATCACACACCTTGCAACTTTAACATACGACTTGTAGGCAGCACTGGTTTTGGAAAATAAAATAATAACTTGCAGGCAGTGTAATTGGAAATGTTCCTGGAACACACAAAATAACTACACACCTTGCAGCTTTAACAATACCTTGCAACATAGGAACGCAACAAAAAATAACTTGCAGGCAGAGTAAATTTTGAAAATAAAATAACCTTGCAGCATAGGAATTTATTCGCGGTGGTGCAGCGGTAGCATTGTTGCCTCACAGCAAGAGGTTCTCCTGTTTGATTCTCGGCTGGACTGCCTTCTGTGTGGAGTCTGCATGTCCTCCCTGTGGTCGAGTGGCCTCCAAAAGACATGAGTGAATGGGCGTGCCTTCACTGAAGGTTGGGTGTCGGGCTGGCAACTCGGCACCATAAAAATCTACTGCCAATCATTAGCGGACTGGAGTTCTGCTGTGGCGACCCCTAACCAAGAAAAGCTGAAAAGACAAACAACATAGAAATGTAACTTGAAAATAAAATAACCTTGCAGCATAGGAACTTGCAGGCACAGGCAGTGTAATTTATTATAATAAAATAATGAACCCTTGCAGTTTTTCCTGGAAATGAATTCCCTTCTCAGCTATGAATGTTCCATTGCAACTTGCCTTGTACTAAATGAAAAAAAAGAACTGCTTGCTCGGCTTGTACTAAAGGAAAGAAAAGAACTGCTTGCTTGTCCTTACCTGGAAGCATGAAGCAGCCAGAAATGTTTGCACATGTTTAGAGCCATCAAGCTCAATTCCGACAAGCTGGCAGCAGGCTGTTCACGGAGCTGACGTCATTGTGCATGTGATGAAGTCAGCTCAAAAAGTGAAAAAAAAAATACAAAAATAAAAAAGCTAGGAAATTAAGTACTACTCAGGAATTGTGGCACCCCATTATTTGGACCTCAAAACTGGTAAAAAATGAGAAATTCAGTAGGGTTAAGAGGTATGCTATTGTCCTTATTGTGACTTATAAAATTCAGTTTAAGGCCTAGAACCTAAAGAATACTACCACTGTAAAAGAGCTTCTGCTGAAGAGTTTGACATTTACACTTCTTTAGTAACCCCAATAATCCCAGCGATATGAATATTTGTTTGAAATGTGAGGACATCATTTGATTCTGTCAAAAGGCTTGGGCTGCGCCCATTGGAAGTTACAGTGCAAACTTCCTGAGCTCCACTGGAGTGAATCAGTTAATACACCAAGTTATGTATCCTAAAGAATATTCTGAAGAATAATTTTTTTACACCAAGTCCCATGGACTGTCTTCCCTTCAAAATCCCCCCACCCCAGCCTGAGAAGGGAGGCATCCCCCATAACTGTGAAAAACAAATGGTTTCCTGTCAGGCACTATGGGAAACTCCAACCACCACTTGATTTGACAACAGATTCCTGTCAAAATGATGGGAAAAATCCATGGAACAGGTTAAGTAGGACTACTGTGTAACTGCTTTCCACTGCAGTATCCTCATATGGTACCTCACCAGGGGGACTAAGCAAATGACTGCAGCCATGTGACCTAAAAGTCTCAGAAACATGGAGGCCACAGGTTTCCTGTGAGAGAATACAATGGCCTGAACATAAAGGGCAATCACTCTGTGTACCAGAAGTCTTGCAATCTGAGACACTGTGTTCAACTGACAGCCTGTGAACTCCCAATGTCTGAACTGTCTGAAGGCTGGATTTTTGATAGTCCACAGTCATTCCTGATGAGAGATACAACTATAATAAGGAATCCCTGCCCCTTACTAAAAATGCTCTAGTGGAGGCTGTGAGAAGCCAATTGTCTGAGTAAGGAAAGACCTGGAAACCTTGCAGCCTGAGGCAGACAGCCACAACTGCCATGCACTTGGTGAGCACCCCATGGGTGGGGGGGATAGGGTGATGAGAACAAAGACCAATACTCTGAACTGTTAATGACTGGTTCCCAGCCAGAAGGATAGATATATCCTGGACCACCTCACTATAATTATATGATGGTAGGTATCCTTGAGATCAGTCAAGCGAATCCAGCCTCAGTCTGTTTTACAAAGCAATTTGCCTTGCTTAAATCCAAATCTGGTCTCAGGTCCTTATTTTTCTCTGGAACCAAAAAGAACCTGGAATAGATCCCGAACAATCGCTGGTCTGGTGGGACCTCTTGAATGACCCCATTGTTTAACATACCTGCATCTCTGACAGGGTGCTGCATTCACAAGGTGTTTGGCAATTTTTTTTTGGCAGAAATAAAAATAGAATCATGTAACTTCTGGATATGACTCTTAACAGCCATGCATTGGAGGTGATGGCCTCCCATCTTCCGGCTACAGAGCCAAGCAACCCCCAACTGCCTCCAGAACAGGACAGCCAGTCAACTCTACATGAATGCTGAAAAGGCCTCCCAGAAAATGCTCCATGGAAGCCCTGGTTCTGCGGACCATACTTTTTGCTCGGGTGGCATCCATTTTGGTTAACCCCCACCAAGAGGGAAATCTTCCACAGAAGCACTGTGAAGAGACTGCACTTTTATAAAGAACAGATGCTTGCCCCCCTTTGGGTTCCTATAAAAGGTTCGTTGGGAGGTTGCAAAACACTGATTGCAGACAGTGTCTTTCTGCTATGCTCACTCTTGATCAACATGTATTTAGTCTTAGGCCCAAAAACTGAGGAGCTATCAAAAAAGGCATTAAAAAGGATGCCTAAGCAGTTTGCAAACCTGCATAACCTCATCCAAGCATAGCAATGCATGGCAGTCATGATACCAGCAGTTCAGTATTTGCCATCAGTCACATTGGAAAGCAGGTACATGGACACTTTGGAAACAGACTGTAGTGTACACAACTGCATCTCCAGAGTCTTCTGAGACTTTGGAACATGCTGTGCCTTAACCATTCTTGACACTTCAGACACAATGTCCCATTAAAGCCTTTTCAAATGAGCCACGTAATTTAATGCCCTCAGCACAAAGGTAGCTGACGGGTACCAGCATTTCCCTAACTGGTCCAATGCTCTTGATTTCCTGTTAGGGGGATGGACCCTTACTCCAGTGTTGTTAGTTGTTTGGAGGAACCAAGATCTTTTGGGTTTTTTTTAGGTATAGGCTCCACTGTATTAGGCTCCCTCCAGTCCCTCCAAGACACTATGTCAATAAGTACATTTGAAGGGGGAACCAACCAGGATGTGGATGGGCTCATCCCAAAAGCCACCAAAAATACGGACTCCTCTTGAGGTGGGACTTCAGCTGTCCAGCCCTCACACAGGCAAAGCATCTCCATGAGATCACCAAAAGAGACATCTTTGTGGGGGGATTTTGAGGACCCCTAGCCATTCTTGAGGTTGGTATCCTCGGTGAAGGATTCCTCAGTGGAATCCAGCTGCTTTCTCTTGTAGCACCTTTTGCCATGACCCTACCGCATGTGGGAATCTAGAGGAGAGGTGTAACAGGCAGGGGACCATGAATGCAGAACAGTCTGAAAGCCTATTGAAGTGGGCTGTCCTAAAGCAAGTTGGTGCAATTCCAAAGGCACAAACAAAGAGGGGACAGGAATTCTGGTTAGCATCAACCATTCTGTTTTGAAGCGCAACCTGGATAACTGGATGGGAAACAGAAAATACACCCCTGGGATTCCACCTGTGTTCCTGCTGGACAGGGGCTTTGGATGCTGACTTGACTAAACATGGACTAAACTCTTGGCTAGGCTTATAAGGTCCTCAGGGCCAATAGCCTAGTAACTTCCTATGATCCTATGTCTTCAGACAGGACAGCATCATTTCAACCACACAGAATGGAAACACAGCAGCTGGCCACCTGGAGAACACTCCTGCAATCCAAAAACTCCAAGGAAATGCCATGGTCCAGCACCACTCCTGTCTGCCCCAATGCCAAGCTATTGATCACTGAGACACCAAGAGGGAGAGGTGACTATGAGACTCTAAGTATCAACCCTATCCCCAAAGGGTTGGCTCAAAGACCACCAAGGCTGAAAAGTTAACAGTAGGGGTGGGAGCAGGAATCAGCCAAGCCATTAGATCCAAATCTGATGGTGGTAAGTCAATTGGCTCTGGAAAGCTGGGAGCCACTACACCCGAGGAAACAAGCCAGTCAGTGTGATGAAGCCTTGCGCCAAGGACCTGAGGTTGATGGAATCAGGCCTAGTACGATATGAGCTTGCAGGAAGGACTACATCAACTGTTCCATCAGTGAGTCGAATACTCCTGGGTCTAATACTCCTGACCACTCAGACTGACCGAGATGAATAGGCTACTGAGAAGGACTTGGAGGCTTGCCTTCCGGTAAAAGGCTGCAAGGACAAGGCCCAGACCGGAGAAGGTCAGATCCGAGAAGGCGATGAATCTGGGGATAGTTCCCTAGGAGTAGAGGATGGAAAAGGGGAGTGAACCCTAGCCTTGGAAGCCTCTTTTGACAGGAAGGTGGTAGGGATGCTAAGCAATGGGGAAGGAACCTTACTAGTAAGTCTGCTCTGTGGGATAACAGGTCTGAGTAACTGGAACCAAAGCTGGTGTGGATGCAGCCACAGGAAGCTGAAGATTTTTGGATCTTCACAGCTGCCTGATTATAAGCAGGGGGTACCACTCGTTTGTGATCTCCTTTAGTTATTTTCGGGTCCTTAGCAACCTTCCTCCGACCTCAATCTCTCTTTTCAGATTTACTAGTCATTGTGAAAGAGGAAGAAAGATTTCCGGCAGGCAGAAGACCCTTGAGGACTAACTTAGCATTATGTTCCTAGACAGCCCTGGATCTGACAAATAGAGCACTCAGTCTCCAAGTGAACAGCGCCAAGGCAGTAAATGCACTGATCATGCGAGTCCTGCAAAGGAAGCTTTTGGCTGCACACCACACAGTTTTTAACTTCAGGCTTTCTCTGCTTGCTCTGTCGTCTAACTACTATCTTGCAAAATAACTCAGTAATAAATCAGTGTTAGTGGCCCAACAGGTAGCACTCTCACCTTTGGTGCAGAAGGATGTGAGTTCTAGTCCCACACCCAGTAGATCAATTGCCGACACTGAAGTAAAGCATAAAGGGGCTGCTGCATTCCTGACTGTGCCGTAATTTGGATGAGATGTTAAACTAAGGCCCGATCTGCTTGAGTTGGTGGTACCTCAGGTGGATGTAAAATATCCCACAGCACCTATTGAAAAGAGTAGGGGTCCTTTATTTTGAAACATATTTATAGTATTTACAATATTTACATTACTTACAATAGCAGATACATTATATGTTTCTCTATATACACATTTATTTCACTGCTTCATTTATACATAAATGTTGTACTTAAATTTTGACCCCCACTCCATTTTCCAAAGCCAAAATCTTATTTTTTCTAATATTGTTGCCAAGTCCCATTTCCCATTAAATATTATTTCTTTCACTCTTTGATTTCATATAGCCCATATTACATTAAACATTATTTTCTCCATCTTATAAGTATATCCTTTGTTTCTGTTGTTATAAAAGCTATATTCAATCATGTCCATATTTACATTTTCTATCCCTTTTATATCATCAAAATATTTCATGTCTCCTAATTTTTTCTAAAGTTTCACAACTCTTTTACATTTCAGAAATTTATTTACAATAATTGCATGTTTTTTCCTCTCATTTTTTATAAGGCATATTGGGCTTCAATGGCAATTTATTTATAATCAACCTCCACAAAAAATCTTGACATTCTAACATGTTCTTACATCTCTATCTGGTCTTGCTTTTATAGCTTTGATTTTTTCATCCTGGTTCTCTCCAAGGGTATACAAAATAGAACTTACACACAATATTTTTATATCATACTTTTTCTTTTATATTTGATTTCATCCATATTAATAACATATCTTCCTGATAAAGTTGTATTTCAGTGCTCACACCTTCTTTTTCCCTTTTAAATCTTTGTGCTAACTTCCATTATTTTTCATATTTTCATTTTAATATCCTAGTTAGTAATCCCCCATTATTTTCTTTCAATCTTTTAGGAACTTTATACAAATTCAATGAAGCTGCAAAAACACAGGATTAATCAGTCCTGGACTTCCCTCTTCTTTTGCAACATATAAAGTACCTCTTTTAACATGGTTAAGCCTAGAACTTCATATAAATGAGAACACCATGGTATTTATCTCCTTTTCAAATTACGATGGTAAGCTAAATACACTAGCTAGGTAAGCCATTTTAGCCTTTAATACTGAATTTATTACATATATCTTTTTCTAAACGAATAATCTAAAAGTTCTCCAAAACATACACATACTTCTAATTTTTTCTATCATCTTTTTCCATTGCAATTCTCTTAGTTCTTGTTTTCCAGAATGTATTCTCAATACTATTATTTCTTCCATATTAAACACAGTTTCTCCTATCTTCCAATCATATCCCAATCCTTTACTCTTTTCTCCTTTTAGATATAAACGTATAGCATTTAGACATTCAAACAGTCAAATGTTCCTGTCATTCCTTTCACATTTTTTGTAATGATTATGATGTTATCTGCATAAGATAACATAAGTAATTTTATATTCTCCTTACTAACATATTCTTCTTTCTTCATAGCTTGATTTATGTGTGTTAATATCAAATTCATTACCACAGCAAATATTAAGCTAACGAACACCCTTATCTTATTCCTCTCTATATATTTATCTCCTGATTTAGCCAACCATTTACCAAGACCTTTTATTTGTTACATTCGTAGGCAGTAGCACATACATTTGTTATCTGTGCACTAATATTGTAAGACTGAAATATTTCCCATAATATTTCATGCTGTATAGTATCAAAAGTCGTACTCAGATCACTTATCATGATTTTTATTTGTTTCTTCCTGTATATGTAATTATGTACCAATTCACCTAGCATTAAACATTCCTGGCTGCCTTTACCTTTAACACTATAAATTGTATCCTGTATAATGCTATGTAGTTTAACTGTTATTCTTTCAGTATGACTTTCATAAAAATTTTATAAGCTGTGTTTTTTAACACTACTGGTCTCCAGTTCTGTATTTCATGTCTATCCCTGTTTTTCCATACAAACTTTTAAAATACCACCACATAATTCTTTATACTTAACTCCCTCTTTAAATCATTCATTCCACGCATCTAAAAAGCACTTTTTTGCCAGACTAACATATGTTTGTAAATTTGATACTGTGTTCCATTAGGTCCTGCTACTGATTCTATATTGACTAATGTTAACATTCTGTCCACTTCTTCTAGACGTATTTCTTTCCCCAAGTCCTTATTATCCTGTTCTGAAAGCCTTTTAACCTTCCATTGCTTTTTCCTCTGTATCTTTTCTTTAACCATTTCTTTCACATAATCTTCTACTATTTCCATTATTTTCTTGCTTGTTCTATATTACTCCTGTTACATCTTTCATCTCTCTCATTATACTATTGTCTTCTTTTAACTAGTTTAATTAAATATGGAGCCATTCTTCTTTGCAGAAAATATCTTTGTATACGTATTTTTTCTTGATTCATCTCATATATTTTATTTTCCTTAAAAAAATATTCTCTGTCATTTATTTCTATATTATTAAATGCTTCATTACTTGGTTTTCCATAATATCTTTTTGCTTCTCTCATTATCTAACTGCCATTCCATACAACATTTCTTGTATTTTTTAAATACTATCCAACATTCAGACCATTTTTTATAAAATTCTCTCATACTGATATGAGCTTTCCAAAGCTCTATTACAATCAATTTTCCTTTTTTATCCCTTTTTTCATTTAGTTTCTTTATCTCTTTTCCTATTATTTTTTCTTTAATCTCTATCTGAATAGCTACATTATCTGAAAACCTTATTTATATTGCACCTTCCTCTGTAGTGTTTACCCCGATGATAAAGAAATAATCTATTTCTGCCCTATCTGCACCTCGACTATATGTCCATCTATTAGATTTCCATATCCTAAATTTACCATATCTGATTACCTCTAATATTTTGTCACCAACCTTTTTTCTCTCTTCTTCTCAAGTCACAGTTAAAATCCCCTAGAATTATAATATCCACAGTTACTGCTATATAAAATCCAAAATTCTTTGAAACATATTTTCTATTTCTTTGCTTGTGACATGTGCATAAAGAGTGATAATTACCCTTTCCCTCCAACTTATATCTGAAATTATTCTACCCATTACAGCAAAAGTGACATATAATATTTAACTAATTCCTTACATAAAATACATATACCTGTACAAGTTTATCTTCCCAAATTCCAAACTACTTTACCTTCCCATAATATGTTTGTATTTTTTCATCTTTAATTAAAACTCATGTCTTCCAACTCTCGAGTCTTTTGCACCATTTTAGAATACCTAATCTTCTAACTAAACCTTTCATGCTATTTACATTTATAGCAACTATTCTACAGTTGCCCTTTTCTTTCTTTTTCAATATTTTGCCAAGTCATTTTTAACTTGATGCATCCTTACATTTCTTTTTTCTTTTATAGTTACTCCTATAAATGTTTTTTCCTCCCTCTTTCTCTCACCATTTTGTAAATTGAATTTTTCTTTTCCTACCACATTTCATTGTACATCTTTAGTCGTACTTATTTCTGAACCTAACTTTGTTTCTTTTTCTTTATTAGTTTATTTGCCATTTCCCCACCTTTTTCTTTATCCTCTCTTACTCTTTCTTGCCCTGTATGTGATTGCTCTTGTTAATTAATGTTTTTGTTTCTCTACTAAATGCTTTAAACACATAATTGTTCCATGGATAACAGTGTTTTTTTTGTATCCCCCCCCCCCAATTTTTCATTATGTAATCAGTCTGAAATATAATATCACAGAAAGTTTCCTTGTTTTTGTGACAAGAAGCTCTTACCTCAAATGCCTTTGTACCTAAAGGCATTATCACATTATCCTAAACTTTATATCTGTCCATTTCTTCATCCTCATCACAGGAAATTCTGACAGTAAAGATTTTTTTGCTCTTGTACCTGCATTATTCATATCTTCCTTTTTCTTTGCTTACCCTCAATGTTTCTGAGTATGTTTTCTTCCAGATGATAGTGTGTGCTTCACCAACTTGATTTTTTTCTGTGATGTTTCTCTCCCACTCTTACATTCACTTGTATTCAGAAGGTCCAAAAGCAAATCATCTCACAACTCTTCCAACTGTAAGGTTGTAATGATACATCCATTAGTTGTTTCTTCTTCTTCCCTGAATAACCACTCCTGGAACAAATCTTCAGAATCCATTAAAGGCTTGACTGCCTACTCTATCCTGACTTTGCCTTCCGCAGAGACATTTAAATCAAAAGAAGACTCAACTGTCTTCTTCTATCTTTCCTGGTCTACCATTATACCAGACTTCTGCTCAGAAGGCTTACTGGCTTCTCTCCCAATCTGCCAAAACATATATTCAAGTTTGAAGGCTCAGCTGCCTTCTCTTCTCTCCTGCTATCCCCCAACGTGTCTGCTACTATAGCTGAAAACTTAACTGTCTTCACAGATGTAGTACTACTACAGCAAAGCTAATGCAGCTTCATTTTCCACCCTCCCTGTTTCTCAGAGCTGCCACTGCACCAGAAACAGAAGTATGAAGTCTGCGATTGTTCTTCAGTCCTACTCGGAACATGTTGAGTAAGGGAAGTTCCCCAATGTCCTGGCTAAATTTCCCCTAGTAGTATAAATACGACCTTGGGTCTCCCTTGAAAAAAGTTTACTAGCCTAGTGGGACTAACCCAGTCAACAAAGACTCTTTTTTGAGAAGCCTCATGCTCAGCCATCCTTTTCTTCATTTCATCTGGGGACAGACACTTCCTTTCTTATTTTTGCAGTTTTATTTTTTACAGCAATAACCCATGTCTGGGTGTGGGTAAATGCTGGATTTACCCACATTTGGCGTGGTTTGGTCAGTAGAGTGCATAGCTAGTTAAAGCTTCTATTTTTTCTAGCCTTTTGTATTTGACTCTATGTATTACTTCAGTATTTACTTTAACCATCTCTGAGTGCATTTGATTTATTTTTCCTGTAAATTACGAGTAGCCTTTTACTAAAGCCGAAACTTGAACTACTTTTTGATGAACAGCTGCAAGAGTGTTACCAACCAGACTTTTCTCTGCTTTCCAGATAATTTTCTCTTAGGTTCTTCTTTGCTGGCATTCAAACAGTGTAATTAATAGCCAGTAAACAAAGTTTACTTAGTGAGAAAAGACAACTGGCCATAACTCATGTTGACTGGATACTAGCTAAACAATGGGAAAGAAATCAATATGGATTGGTGAAGTACAAACCTGATGTGGGTTGGCAGAGTCTACTACAATACTCACCACAAATAAATATATATTTTCCTAAGAAGGTAGGGTAAAGTAAGTTATGCGTAATAATAATCAACCTTGATTTAAGTAAGAACATTGTGTGATTATGGGATTTAGCTTCCATTACAGGTAATTTAACCTATGCTTCCTTTCTTGACAGTCTAGTTGAATCCTCATGACCAAGGATAGGTGACAGAAATGCAAGGAGTAATGCACTTTCCAACTTCAGTCCTTATCACTGTTACTAAAGGTGATGATATATGTATCATTCCAGAACAAAATACAACAGGCTCTGGCAAATACCTCTCAACACTATTTGCACTGATATGCTCAAATCTGCTGTAGCAAACCTTTGTCAGATAGAAAGGCAAAAAGAATTACTGATAAGCTCTTTTCCGGGTAATCAAAGGATATCTTCTATCTCAGTTTCCTAGAGATAATACCTGTGGACAATGAAGCATAGTAGTCTTACTTCAACTGTAAGGGAAACAGCTCTTTCTAAGATTCTTTCAAGTATAAGTAGTAGAAAAGGTAACATCACTTTCATTTTGAAAAAAAAAAAGAAAAGAAATGAGCTTTGTTTTGGTAGTTATAAAAAAAGGAAGGAAGCATATACCGTTGCCTTGAAAGCCTGGATAGCCTGATTCCTCTGGAAGCCCATTGACACAATGATTGCGACCATCTCTTCAGGTGGTTGGCTTGCTGCTCCAACAGTCGATCTAGCAGATGATCCATCTTCATCGCCGACAACTTGTAATGGCTCTGCAAAATCTAAAAGATGTAACTACTCATAGAACCAGAGTCTTGCAGCATGCTACAAAAAATAATTCACTGCAATTGACATCTATAGCTTACCAGCATCTTCCATATGTGCAATGATCCAGTTGAAGGCTAGCTCTGCCCCTAAATTTCCTGTATAGTAAACTGCTTTCCGACATGCTTCTAGTGGGAATCCCATTTCAGCTAGCTGCATCACGGCTGACTCATCAACTTCTACAGCTATAAAATGAAAAGGTACCTGAAGATTTCATTTGACAATAGCATTGCAACAATCGTAATTATATGACATAAATTCACTTGAATGGAAAGTGTTTCATAAAATACACACTACAGTAACTTCAAAAAAACATTCCAAAGTACAACTTAAAAAATCAGCTAGCTACATTTGCAACAGATTAGATAAAAAAACGGATAGGCAAAAACTGTAATCCAAGCAAGTTAGAACACCTGTGAGTCTATTATTCAGTGTTTTCTCTAGATAAGAAAATAATCCATGCAAAAGCATCAGCAATTAACAAAACAGAATGATTATGTGATCAAACCTGCACTCTTAGCATTAAAATGCACTTCTCAGGAGATGTTTATTACTCTAATACCTTTAATTCACTATCATGCAGGATTTCAGATAACTTATTTTAAGAAACGTGTTAGGTCTAAGCATTTATATTAAAGATATTACAGATACCTCATGGGTTTTGGACAGCAGTCAACTGAAGAAAGACATATTCATAGTAGTCTTATACATATAAGTACATTTTACCAAACATATGAGACACTGAATAACATGTATTACAAGACAATAAAGTCATCTTCAGTTTCATAACTAAAGCCATTTTTTCATGTTTTACAAATAGCATACTACCCCCACTAGTAAAGAAAAATTGGATTTGCCCATATTTCTGGTTATAAAACCTGACCCATAGCCAAGAACAAGCTCCATAAACCCTGTTCTCTTAATGGATCTGACTTAAGACAACCATACTAATGGAAATAGACCTGTCTCTCAAACCGTAAATATTTAGTTTTTATATTTATATTTATTTTCTGCTACAGTTTATTCTATATGATATTACACAATTTCATGTCCATTGAACCAATAGTCAGGACCTTCTGACCATCAACAATTTGGTCATCACTACCCATTCATTGTCTTTATGTCCCACTTTGAAAGTAAAGAAAAAGTATTTCAAGTAAGCTTACTTACAGAGGGAAATTGTGCACAGTGCCACACATTTACCATTAAAACTTGAAGATGTTATATTTTAAGAGTCCAATCTCTTTCTAGGACTGTAGATGTTAGGAGCTGTAAAGGCAGCAAAGAAGCCACAGTGCACCATTAGGGCCAAGGCAAAATAAGTGGGCAAATGAACAAAACATGGCCACAGTGACGTCACCCAGCAGTGGCTAAAGTGAAAGGAAACCAGAGCCAAAACCAACACTCCCCAGATAACTTTTTTTCTTGATTTTCAGTGAGTGAACAAGTGAGCTACTGGGATCCAAGTCCATGCCCTAACCACAAAAGGTATAGATAGCAGAGTTTAGAACAGTCAATCTAACCTCCTGACTGAAAAGTTAATCTTTGAGATAATTTTTTTATGTGACAGCCACCAAATACATGGACACCAGACTTCAGCAACCAGATCTGATGGAAAAGTAATACCTTTCTTAAAAAATAAATAATAATTTATGATGAAATCCCCAAAGGGAACCAGGACTGTCTGTAAATTGCAAACTTTGTCTGAAATGGAAAGTGGAACTGAAAGACTTGGTCTTTAATGGAAAAGTAACTCTTTCTTCCACAATGTGATAATTGATGAGGGATCCCTACAGACAAACAATGACTGTCAACTGCAAAAGGTGTCTAACAAGTGGATGACTGAGACTGGAAGAGTTGGTCAAACATCCTGACAAAAAAAGATTAAGTTTTATGGTCAAATTCCTTAGTGACAATCACCAAACACCTTAGACTCAGTCTCTAATAATACATTTTGACATAGAAATCAAAGTCTTCCTCAGAAAAAAATGATAAATTCGACAGAACCCCCAGAGCCATCAGTCAACCAAAAATGGTGTTTGACAGGTGGTTAGTGGAGCTTAGGAGGTGGTCTTTAAGAAGTTTTTTGAATTCATGGGAGGTAGAGGCCTGCTTAATGTCAGTAGGGAGCGAGTTTCATGAGGTGGGAGAAAATTTATAGAAATAATTTTCTGCTGATGACAGAGTGAAGGGTGGTCTATGTAAGAGGGACTGTCAGAATTGTGAAGTATAAATGTATTAATGTGAAAAATGCAGTAGCTTTTGAACTGTTGGTCAGTAATGTTCATTGAGGAACAGAGAGGGTCTGCTCCTGACAGGTAGCCAGTTAGTTTTAGAAATGGTTGTGCAATGGTGTTCATTATGGGGCTTAAGTTAATAAATCTCAGGACTTCATTCTCAGTCTTCTCAATCTATAGACACACATTTACTTTTTGTACTTGTGTATCACATTTCTTTTAACTGTATACTACTTTGGCATTATATTATGCACAGTGTCTCCACAACAAATCCCTGTGACATCCTCCCCAACTACACCAAAGGTCTCTCATACACACACGTGCGCACACATGCATATATTAGACTACTTCTAGAGGCAGTTTCAGTTTAACTCATTCAAATTCCAAAGAAAAACATTCATCCTGCCTTTCTGCAGCATATAATACATGAATTTATAACCTTATAGCATCTTCACCAGTCTCTTCTTACTTATTCAGGTGATCTTTAGAGCTGGGGAATGGACCAAAGGTAAGAAATGCCTTCATTTCCAACAGCCCTATAATTTCCTCCTATTATAAAGTGGCAGTGTTCAAAGTAATCTTGGATTAACTGATGTTTTAATCCCAAATCTAGTCATGAAAATGGCCGCATAAACTCTCGTAATTAAAAAAGGCTACAAATTAAATGGCTACTCTGTTTCCTTCCTTTACTAACAGTATACCTACTTAAGAAGTTGCTTTGCTTAGAAATGTATCAGAAAGTTGTTGTGTCTTTCGGCTTATCCCAGGTAGGGGTCGCCACAGCGGAACTCCGGTCCGCTAATGTTTGGTAGTGGATTTTTACTTACCGAGTTACCAGCCCTGATGCACAACCTTCAACGAAGGCACACCCACTCACATATGCCTCCACACAGAAAATGCTCTAGCTGAGAATCGAATGGGACAACGTCTTGCTGTGAGGCGACAACGCTACCACAGCATCACTACCGCGACTTGTTTTATTGTACATTTCATCTGGTATGGCATTATCCTTAATCTCTGTTGTGCTTATCTAGGCAGTAATGCTACTTCTCTGCTGTACATATGATTGCAATGTTTATTTATGTATATATTGTTCCTTTTTTGTGACCCCCCCGGGTCCCATCTGAAAATGGTGTTTGCCCTGCTGGACCAACCCATTCAAGAAAATGCAAATAAATAAGCACCCTGATCTTGACATATGGAATAACAGGTATGACCCTAACCTTGTAATCTTCTCCCGAGAGTTGGTTAAAATTGCATGTCACTAAACTTGAATACTGGTCATATGACTGCAACTTTTTTAGGTGTTACAAAGTGCATAAACTGCACTGAGATGCTGGGCTGGTGGATAAGAAGCACTTCTCTTCTGGAACCATTTACTTGTTGCCTTTCATTTGATCAATATGATCCAAATGGCTTGTTGTTAAACTTAACTTGTACAATCACTTGGGAATACATATTATTCTCCACCTCACACTCCTCTCTATCAATACTGTATAAATTTAATCAGCTTTTAAAAAATAACTGGTGCTACAGAAGTAACACAAATCTTCTTGCTAACCTTAGCTTATATCTCTGTCAACTAACTGCTCTCTCTCTCTCTCTTCCCCCTTTGTTTTAAATTACCTATTTGAACTTCAGTTACTCAACTTGTTGATGTCACCATCACATGCAATGATCTAAAAGGTAAACATTCTCTGCTAGATACTGTAGCTACTCGTTATTCTGACAGGCTTCTTAATCTTCAAGTCCCACTTCTTGTAATTAGAACCAGTCACTGTGTTCTTTGAATGATCAGCCAAAACGTATCATCCTCTAAACTTTATGGGCACCAATAGCTGTTGCATAACTGTGGATGAATATCTTGCCCTCTGTGACGTAAGCCCCCTTAAACAAAACTCTGTACTAACAGACGCACATATTTTTTTTTTTCCTGGCTTTTAACAGGATTCCTAACACTGCTAGGATAAATCCAAAACAAATACTTTCATGCTTGCTCAGAAGGTCAAATGGAATCAAAAATGCAGGATGACACAAGAGTTTAAGCAGCTCCTGAGGCAGCTACGTGCCAGGTGGGACTTCTGAAAAGTCAAGAGACAACTCTAAAGTCTATAAGCCTTTATCAATATATGTAACCTTTCCAAGAAAGCTATCCACTGACAAGAATTTATTTTTGGGAACAAGCAATCCTGCCTCTTTTCTCACCCTGAAGATCTTCTTGAGAGAAGATAACTATTTTGCTGACCATTCTGAATCATCAAATAACATCTGTACTTTTAATCACGGTCAGCAACCTCCTTTTTCCATTATTCATGGGATCAGGATATCACACTACAGCTGCCACATAATGAATACAGATGTCTGACATTTTCATTAGAGAATTTGACATTCATCTTGGCTTCATTCAGATATCTTTCAAGGTCTACTACTGCCCCTGGCCTACACACACTATCATTCCACTTCAGAATAATTTCAAAGAACTTTAAGCATCTACCTGACTTTGAAGCTATGGCTCTGATGGCCTTCCTCCTAGATTCCTGAATTGTGCTATATTACTAAAGCACTGATCTTTAGTTACAATGTAGATATTCTACACTCCATCTCTCCCTCGGGCTGTAAACTTGTTTCACTTGACCTATGTCTAAGGTTGTCAAATATCTCATGCATTTCACTATAGACCTGTTTATATCCTTCCCAAATAACCAAAACTTTAATTAAAACACTACAATTTAAATTACTGAATTCCTTTCTATATGTGCTTCTCTTAGAATCCATCAACAAGGCTTAATAAATGGTCACTCTACTATGAAAGTCTCCAGGCTACTTTTCAGTCACATACTTAAAAGTATGAATGATGAGCAGCTGACAGGCACAATCACTACTAAACTCCCAAAAAACATTTGCTGTTGTTAACCATTACCTAGTTTTTCAGTATCTCTTGTTTTCTGTGCTCTGTATTGACCCTTGTGCTGCATTTAGAACTACCTGACTGATCTGTAACAAGAACTTAAAACCTCTCATCAGAATTAAAGAAAAACTTAGAAAAACATAAACACAGAGCAGTTGGCATAATGGTTAAAGTTAATGTACAAGGTAAAAGATTCGATCCAGACCACCAACCAATGCCTGTTTGGAGTTTGTATGTTCTCCCTGTGAGGTTCCTTCCACCTCTGAAAAAAAAAGTGCCGAGTGTTTCCATTTCAAATTCACCTAAAAATGGAGCTGTGGGCAGCAACACAGACTTTAGATGGCGCCTATAAGGAAAGAGTTGCATAAACAACTGCTTTAGACAGCCGCTGTGGTGTGCAGTATCCTCAAGATCGGAAAACATGGATCACAGACTGTGCGGCACAGCAGGGTTAGCCATCCAGCTATCCACAACCTCTTTTTCTATTTTTGCACATGGGGTCAGAGTATCACCCTGCCACTCAACAGTGTAAAAAAAATATAGCTCTCTAAGATTTGGTTGTATTGACTAATGTCGCCAAATGGTCATAGGTATTTACTAGTGATACATGGGATGATGACCAGCCTACTTTGACTTACACCAGAGACATGCTAATGGTGGGCAGGTTATATGTGACCCTGTTGTCCAGTGTGTGCCCACCATAAAGTCCAGCAGCCCTGGGTCAATAAGCTAAAAATAATAAATGAAAACACCACAACATTGTCACTTTTCCGGTAACTAGGTTTAATGAAACGTACAAATAAAAACAATAAAATTCAGTGACTTAGCGTTTTTGCCCTTTACATTACGTAGGGCATCATCAAAGTTACCATCATGAAAAGCACAATGCTTATATAGTCCTACCAATCACATGACTACCAAAGTTGTAAAATCAATTAACCAATGGTATGTATAATACATTAGTTTTAAAGTAAAATAAAATGCAATAAAAACTCATCTATAACATATGTGAGGCAGCACCATTAAAAAGGCATGCAAAACAATGAAAACAATATAAGCCATATAAATGCATTTAAAAATACATTAAAATGTAAAAAGTGTGTACTTTTATAAAAAGATTTACACAAAAAATATTAAAATACTAGTACAAATCCATGACAAAATATACGCACAAATAAATGTGTGTATATATGCGTGTAAATGTATATATATATATATATATATATATATATATATATATATATATATATATATATATATATTCCAGCTAGATGTGTGTTTATCTTAATTTCAGCACACTAACTATTGAGCAACAGTTGTTAATACCTGGAAACACCATGGTATTAAGTCTTAATTGCGACATTCTCTATCTTAATTCTAAAATTGTATTGTAGTCTTCCTCTCTCTCATTTAAATTAACCTTATCAATAATAAAGAATACAAATCTTTTGAAAGTGGTACAAACCAGAGCATGGGAGTATAAGGCGTTAGTGGTTTTCTTATTTTTAATGTCCCTCATTTGTTCAACTCTCCTATCTTTTAATTTATGGGTGGTCTTACCAACATAAAACGCTGAAGAGCCCACACAAGTTACAATGTAAACAACCAACTTAGTGTTGCAATTACAACGTCCAGGAAACTGGATGCTTCTATTGTAGCCCTATATTGCTACATATGGACCTTCATTAATAAATTTACAATATTTACACATGCAGTACTTGCTCATACTTGATTTATACTTTGGAACTTGGTTATTTTTGTGTTGTTTGAATAATCCCTTAAGGTTGTAACCTCGGCTATAAACCACCTGAGGTTTTGTACCTAAGTTACTTTTTAAATCACTTGTTAGTACCCAGTCCCAGCACTTGTTCAATATAGTTTTAAATAAAAACGTTTCGTGATTGTAAGGTAAAACCACTGTTTTGTTCTGAACAGTTGGTCGGACAGAGTTAAATGTTGTACCTTCCCCCGTCAATAGTATATCAATATATCTGCTTGTACGTTTTTTCCTAACTTCATTCCTGATCTTTGTTAATAGCCTCGAAGGTCTGTCCTTAAACAACCCAATCAAATCGGTCATTGCAATCTCAAACCTTTCGTTGTCACTGACCAACCTGGACAGACGTACCATTTGGCCTTTTATTACACTCTTCTTTTGATGGGGGGATGATAACTATCAAAATGAAGTAGCGTATTAGAATATGTCTTTTTTCTAAAAATACTTGAACCAAGTTTTCTACTTTCAAAATGTTTGTAAAGAAATATATCCAAAATTTCTATTTCATGGGTATTAAACTTACAGGTAAATTGCAAAAAAGTGATGGTATTGTTAAGATATTGAAAGATTGTTAACATCTTTACCATACGATCTCCCCCACCCTCACCCTCTCTATTACATATCCTGTTCTTTCCTCGCTCCTTTCCTTTCCTTGCCTCTGCACTTGCTCTCCCCTCGCTCCGAGGCTTGTTTCATTCAAAGGCTACTACATCGCCCCACCAATCTTGTAGTCGCATTTCTCATCCTCCCTGCTCCCGCCAGATTTTCATTCCCGCCCCTCCCCCATCTGAAGTTATAAAGTCCCTCCCTACTCCTGGGCGCCATTTTTAAACTTGCCCGTTCCTGGCTGCTGTGCATCCCTGGCTGCGAGTGTGTTCTTCGGTAGGTTGGACTGTGCATATTTTGTGCTATTGTATCTCTATTTTATAATATCTCAGCACCACTGTTGTACTTTCTCTCTCATTAACTTGATAAGCTAGTATTTTGCAGTATGCGTTTTTGTTGTTCTGTTCGTTTTGATATGGCTGCGAAGGGTAGTAACTAAATGTACTTGATAGCGACTAATACGCTAGCCCAAGTGATACACTAGCCTCTCGCAATTAGTGTAGTTTTCTTATTGCTATGTTTACTGTACTGGAAGGCTGGGAAGTTTAACTACTGTATGGTTTTAATAGCGACGCTGGCCCTGTTGATACGCTAGCCTCTCGCAATTAGTACTGTTTAATTTTGCTCTGATTATTCTATCGGAAGGCTGTGGAGTTTACCATTTGAATGTTTTTTGATAGCGACGCTAGCCTCTCGCATGTGGTTCAGTTAATCTGTCGCTCTCCTACTAAAGTGAAGGCTGTGAGGTTACCTACTGAATGATCTCAATAGCGACTACATTCCTATGCAGGTGCTATGTTTTAATTTTGATCTACAACTATTAAACTATGCTTTACCAATTGTTTTTCGACCCTAGACATATGGACACACTTGCTCGCTGAAACTAGCTTCAGAGTGTAGCGCACTTCCCTACTGTCTGAAGAGTAGTACAAATAAATCATATGAAGGTGTGGGATATTTGATACACCTTTTACATGATAGCATCAGCTCATTTAGCAAATGCTACTTTTTCTTGCAAATAGTTATGGTTTCCATATTGTGCTAAGAGTATATTGACCCAACAGTAAAGTACTACTGACTCACTTGGGGCACTGACATGGTAAAGCTTATAAACACTGTTCGTGGTTTAGCTGTTACATGTTTTCTGACTCTAACAAGTTCTCTGTTTGTGTGAGAAACCAACATAGGTAGTCTTTTATCTACCGGCGATAGCCTTTATTAGCAATGAGCTACCTCACACGTGTAAAACGCAGTTGAGAGGTACATAGTTTTTAACCTTGTCTGCTTATAACTCCAATACTACCTGACTCCTTCTGCATATGTTTTGATTTTTATTCTATTGTTATATATGCTGCATAATGAACAATGGTACTTTGTAATGTGCGTGATTAGATGTTCAGGTTGTTTCCTGTGAATAACTTGTCTGCTTTAGTCATACCTCCTTATTTAAACAGTAGTAGTTGATAAGAGTATTTTTATCTGCCACTAACAGACTTCTACCTTCTTTCCTGTCCTCCAGCTCTCTTGTCCTGAATCTCCCCCTGTGTTTTTGCCTGGGTGGATACTGGACCCAACCAAAGCTGTACTCCCTATTGCTATAGCAATAAATACCCTGTGCTGCTTCAACTTCCTTGAGGATAACGCTCCCGAGTGGCTCTCTAAAAGATCTC
Source organism: Protopterus annectens (assembly GCF_019279795.1). Taxonomy (NCBI): domain Eukaryota; kingdom Metazoa; phylum Chordata; order Ceratodontiformes; family Protopteridae; genus Protopterus; species Protopterus annectens. Next base: position 573,687,251 of record NC_056734.1, on the reverse strand, counting down.
AAGAAAGTATGTGTTTTTGCTAAGCCTGATACTCCTGTACTCCTACTAGCTGAAGTCATATTCTCCCTGTCTGGAGTGCCAGCAGCCTAACCCCCCCCAACTCTACTCCTTGTCCTCCATACCTCACTCTTTTTCCCTGTACTGTTGCTCCCTTCTCCCCTTATCTTCTTAGCCCTATTTTTTTTTATCCCCTGGTGAGTAAATAGCTTCTATCCACTAGAGGATATCCCTTGATATTAGACTTATACTGATCTTGACATTCTCTCCTTCAGACTCATAGTTCTCACATCTCAGTCCCTCACTCTTTCCCCTGATACTTTTAGTCCACTTTCCCTACCATATCTAGGCCCTCTCCACTTACCCCTCTACTACTTACCCTTCTTGAACACTGCTCTACTGATAGTTTTTCGCTCCTCTTCTGCTCTACTGGGCTCTACCCGCTCCGTTCGCCCTTCGGGCTCACTCCGCTCCCCTACCCTGCCCCCAATTCCCACCCGCCCCAGCACATCTACCTTTATCCCTCCATAAACCACACCCACTGCTAGTCTACTCCAATCATTAACATACATCTAGGCACACCTTCCTTTTTTTCCCGCCAAAACCAGTCCTCATACAAACCCCTATCATCATCTTTCCTGACCCAATACCACTCCTTTCCCACACCCACACCACCCCCCCCCATATATAGTACAACTCTCCACATACTTATACGTAGGAAATCTACCTGCTGCTCTATACTTAGTGTCCTCTATACACCATATAACTCTACTCACTACTATTATTCTGTCATTTCTTTCCCAACATGCTTTCAAAACTCTGTCTCATCCCCCTTTTTCTTTTATTTCTCCTCTCCTCGTTCTATTGCCACCATCTCTCCCAACCCACTTTTCCCCTACACTCCCAAAACTTTCACATAACTAATTATCAGAACTCACCTCTCTCACATTCATACTCTATTATTTCCTCCTATTTGTATCCCTCTAACAATCTCCTTCTGTTCCAATACAAACTTTTCTCCTACCATACACTCCCCATTTTTATAAGTACTAGCAAATCCCTCCAATTGACAACAGAACCCAATCTCTTTACCATGCTATCTGCCCACATAAACTGTTCCATACTACATCTTATTAGCACTCTCATTTCTGGTGATATCCACCCAAACCCAGGCCCCTCCCCTATAACAGCCACAAATAAATCCTTATTATTTACTTCCTTAAACTCCCAAAGTATAGTAAATAAAGTCCCAAACCTCCATGCTTGGCTCATACACAATAAACCTGACATCCTGTCTATTTCTGAAACCTGGTTAAAACCACATATAAATGACTCTGAGATTATTCCCCCAAACTACTCCATCATTAGGAAAGACAGGCCTCTCAAAAAGGGTGGAGGGGTAGCCCTCATATATTCATCCTCCCTAGCAGTCACTCCCTACAATAAACCTACTCCACGCTTTAACAATGCTGAACTTCTCCTTACTCTACTACAAATCAACAATCACAAACACATATGTCTAGCTTCCCTTTATATATCCCCAGGGGATAATATCTCCACTCTCGAACTTATCCTTTCTTGGATTTCTAGTAACATTAGCAACAAAACCATAATCCTAGGAGATGTAAACATCAACTGGGCCTGTATTCAATCTCCAACAAACTCCTTAAATATTAACCTCTACAATTTCTCTCAACTAATCAACTCAGTAACTCGCCCTGCAAAAAACCTCTCCAGTGGAAGTATACTGGATTGGATCCTTGTCTCCCATCCTCACTATTTCTCCAACAGTGGCACCCTTCCGGTCTCCCTTAGTGATCATTCACCCATATTCACCAACCGACTTCCCACTGTACTTCAACAAACCCACAACTATATTACTATCCGTGACCAGAAAAAGTTCAACCCAACTACCTTCGTAAATTCTTTACAAGCAATTAATTGGAACTGTCTAAAAACACTACCACTAGACATGGCAGTGTCACACTTCAATACAACATTCTTGAAATTACTCGACTCACAAGCTCCCTTAAGGACAAAGAGAATAAAAACAAAATCAGCCCCCTGGCTCTCTAAACATACTCTTGCTATGATGAGACATAGAGATAAAGTCTGGGCACGCTACCAGAAACTTAAGACAGGTCTGCTCCTTAACGAATATAAAATGCTTCGAAATAAAGTAAAGAAACTCATCACTTCTGATTGACAAAACTATTTCTCTACACTCCAAAACCATAATAAAAACAACCCTCAGAAATTCTGGAAAGGGATCTCTAGTCTCCTTCATCCTAGTACACCAGATACTCCCACCCCTGACTCAAATGCCTCTGAACTAGATCTGGCCACCCAATTTAACTCATTTTATTGACTCTATTTCCAAATTGACCTCTTCATTCTCCAACTCCACCATACTCTCTAACACCCCCTCATTCCCCCCTCACACTCTATCTTTCTCCACTTCTTCTTCCTGCTTCCCATCCTCTAACTCCTCTACCTCTTCTACTACCCAACCTTTACCCCAAGCACCTCCACCCTCCAACTCTCCCTCTCCCAACTCCACTATCCTCTCATTAAATCCCATGCCTACATCTACTATAAAGAAACTCCTTCTGAAATTGAAACCATGCACCAACGCCCCTGATAATATCCCTTCCTACTTTCTTAGTATAGCTGCTGAAACATTTGCATATCCCATTAGCATCTTAATTAACCGCTCCCTAAAAGAATGCACAGTTCCCCAAATCTGGAAACAGGCATATATTATTCCCCTCCACAAAGGGGGCAACAATAACAATGTCACTAACTTCCGTCCCATAGCCATCCTGTCCCCCATTTCTAAAATCCTAGAAAAATGTGTCCATCTTCAACTTCTCCCTCATCTCCTAGAAAATCATCTTATAACTCCCACACAGCACGGCTTCAGACCTAATCACAGCACTATGACAGCCCTCCTCTCCTTCCTTGAAATGGTAAATAGAGCTCGTGACTCTGGCCTAATTGTTTCTACCTTACTACTCGACCTCTCCAAAGCCTTCAATACCATCTCACACAGCCTGCTCTTAACTAAACTCTCAGAACTTAACCTTTCTTCCTCCTCCTTGCACTGGTTCACTAGTTACCTATCCAACCGAAATCAAGCAGTAAAATGGAAAAAAGCTACCTCCTCATTCCTTAGTACCCCCACAGGTGTTCCACAAGGCTCCATTCTAGGTCCCGTTCTCTTCAACATATTTATAAATGACTTCCACAAATCAATCCCATTCTCAAACATCATCCAATATGCAGACGATTCAACTATCATTTGCTCATCCACCTCTATCACCACACTTCAAAAACTAACTCAAGATGCTTTCTCTACAACAGAGCAATGGATGTTAAAAAATCACCTAGCTCTCAACGCCTCCAAGACCAAGCTTATGATATTTACTCCTTCTAAAACTACTTCTCTCAATATGAATACATTTTCAATCAGTAGCCAAAATAACTCAACCCAAGAAATGGTTTCAGAGACCAAGCTACATGGGGTACTAATTGACAACCAACTTAAATTTACCTCTCACCTACAAAAAAATATCAAAAAAACCCATCAAAAACTTGGCATGCTTTATAGACAAAATGCCTACCTTACCTCTGCTACTAAAATAACTCTCGCTACTTCCTTCCTTATCCCCTCCCTTCTCTATGGCGCCCCACTCCTAACTAATCTTCAGTCCTCTCTCAAAAAACAACTTTCCTCTTGCTACAACAAAATTGCAAAATTCGCCACCAGCCACAAGTCTTCCACCCACCACTGTTTTTCCCTCCAGAAACTAAAATGGCTAGAACTTCCCAATCAATTAACTTACACTCAACTAACTCTAGCCCATAAGCTTATTCTCAACCCCTCCCTCTGTCCTTCCCTCTCTACTGCCTTTAAAATGCACCTACCCAATAGAGTATTAAGATCAAACAATCAAAACCTACTCAAAGTCCATAAACCTACACATCCCCCAGGCAAAAACCTTCTATCCTTCAACCTAGCTCGCCTCTGGAACTCCCTTCCTCCACTCATCCGCACCACCTCTAATCACTCTGCATTCAAAAAATCTCTTTATACACATCTAGCATCACAGTGGGAATGCTCCTGCTCCCACCCTACATAACCTACTCTACTCCTTCTCACATCCCTCCCTGCTCTGCTTACATCTTTAATATACCCTGAAAATTCAATAGAATTTATTAAACAAGTCCTGATGTTTCTTCCTCCCCCACTATATTATGTCATTGTACCTCCTCTTCCTTTTTAGTAACTATGTTTTCCTAACTATTCTGTATAAATGGATATTTTTTCTGTGCTAAATAGTTAATATGTCTTTCTGCACAATGTATTTAACTGTATACTTGCTGTACTATTTGATATTGTCTTCTTTTTTACTACCTGTTGTACTTATTGTGTAACTTTGAATGTATTTTGGAGCTTTTCTCCCCAGGACTCCATTGAAAACGGGTTCATTTGGCCCAATGGACTATCCTGGTAAACCAACTGCAATAAATAAATAAAATAAATAAATAAGATAATTAACAAATTAACCAATTTTCTCTGTTATCATGCCACAGAATGAAAAATATCATCCAAAAACATACCCATAAAATAATATCATTCATAAACGGGGAAGTAAAAACAAAGTGTTTCTCCCATTCCGCTAAGACTAGGTTGGTATAAATGGGTGCACATTTTGCCCCCATGGCAACTCCTGATGTTTGCCTAAAATATTCGCCTTCAAAGTGAAGGAAACTGTTATTCAAAATCATTGCCATTATTTGTAATATCAAATTCCTTTTAACATTGTACAATCCTTCAACATTAATAAGGCTATCATTAAAAAACTCCAAACCTATGTTGTCCAGAATAACTGTAAATAAATTAATAACCTCTATAGTAACAAAAATATAATCATCATCCTAGGTAAATTTCTCAGTAATTCCAAACAATGTCATGAATCCCTTAGAATATGTTCATTGCTCTTGAGGGCTTTTTTTGCAATAAACATCAATATATGCTGCTAGGGGTTCTGTTTTGGAATTCCTACCTGCCACAATGGGCCTAAATGGAGGATTATTCACATTTTTGTGAATTTTATGAATTCCAAAAATTGTTGGAATTATGGGTGCTTCTACTGTTAAATAATCAAATTCCATTTGGTCAATTACATTTTGACAAAACGAGTCATACAACCACCAATCAATTTTTGAATAGGCCCTATTAATTTCATTAATAGAAACTCTCTCGTACATAGTTTTATTATTTAAAACCTCATACATTTTAAACACATATTCATACTGTGACATAATCACAGCCCCCTGCCCTTATCGGGCTTCATGGTTCTATATTCTTTAGAATCAGACCACATTTTTAAACAATTCCTTTCATCAACTGATAAATTGCCTTCGAACTTGACTCTTTTACTTAAAACCTTCTGCAATTCTACTGCACGTTTGATCGAAGACATTCATAACAGAGTTTGGGGGAGACATAAATGTATTCCTACTTTTGGTAATTAACTTGTTATCAAAACCAGGGTTCGTCTGATCAGAAAAAAACTAGCTCAAATTAAACTGTCTCATGTACACCTTTAAATTATTCAAAACTTTAGCTATATCAAGCCTACAACTAGGAAGAAACGTGAAACCTTTTTTCAATAAACTAAAATGCCCTTCACTGATATCCATCTCACTAAAGTTATAAATGGAGAAACCATCTTGACATAAATGTTCAACAAGGATAGGTTCTGAGTGTTCAGTTATACCAAAGGCATTAGTTAATGCCTTTTCCCCTGCCAATTCATAACATAGAAATTCTTCCTCCCATTCACTGGAGGTGAACTCCATCATCCTGTTTGTTTCAAATGATTTAATTGTCTCTGATTCTTGTTCATTAAACGTTCTGACCATCTTGGTAGAGGAAAGTGATAACGAAAGATTTGAGATTGAAATGACCCATTTGATTGGGTTGTTTAAGGACAGAGGTTACCCTTCTGAGGCTATTAACAAAGATCAGGAATGAAGTTAGGAAAAAACGTACGAGCAGATATATTCCTATACTACTGATGGGGGAAGGTGAAACATTGAACACTGTCCGACCAGCTGTTCAGAACAAAGCAATGGTTTTACCTTACAACCACAAAACGTTTTTATTAAAAAACTGTGTTAAACAAGTGCTGGGACTGGGTACTAACAAGTGATTAAAAAAGTAACTTAGGTGCAAAATCTCAGGTGGATTATAGCTGAGGTTACAACCTTAAGGGATTATGTGAACAACACAAAAATAACCAAGTTGCAAAGTATAAAAAGTAAGGGAAAGTGTAAATATTGTAAATTTATTAATGAAGGTCCACATGTAGCAATAGAGGGATGCAATAGAAGCATCCAGTGTCCCAGATGTTGTAATTGCAACACTAAGATGGTTGTTTACATTGCAATGTGTGGACTGTTCAGCGTTTTATGTTGGGTAAGACCACCTATAAATTAAAAGATAGGATAGCTGAACATGAGGGGCATTAAAAATAAGAAAACCACTAATATGTCAATTAAGACAATACCATGGTGTTTCCAGGTATTAACGACTGTTGCTCAGTAGTTAGTGTGTTGAAATTAAGATCAACACACATCTAACTGATATATATATATATATATATATATATAGAGAGATATATACATATATATCCATATATGGATTCACTTCAGAATCTCGAAATTCCGAAACACTGAATGTCATATGATTGAGACCATACGCTCGATGTTTTGGAATATCGAAATATTGAAACAAATCCAAAATAAAAAAAAAACAACTGTTTAAACATTTCTGCAGGGGGGCAAGCCCCCCTGCACCCCCCACACTCTGTTACTTAAATATACCAACTCTGAGTTCGCACTACAGCGAGGAAAAGGGAAATCTCTCATTCAGTGCTGTATGCAGCTCTCCGTTCAGAATTTTGACATTCTAAAACTTCGATCATATGGTCTCGACCATATGAATTTCGAGGTTTTAGGATTTCGAGATTCTGAAGGGAACCCATATATACACACATATATATTTGTGTGTATATTTTGTCATGGGTTTCCACTAGTTTAATATTTTTTGTGCAAATTTTTTATAAAAGTACACACTTTTTACATTTTAATGTATTTTTAAATGCATTTATATGGCTTACATTGTTGTTATTGTTTTACATGCCCTTTTTTAATGGTGCTGCCTCACATATTTTATATATGAGTTTTTACTGCATTTTATTTTACTTTAAAACTAATGTATTATACATACCATTGGTTAATTGATTTTACAACTTTGGTAGTCAAGTGATTGGTAGAACTATATAAGCATTGTGCTTTTCATGATGGTGACTCTGATGATGCCCTAGGTATTGTAAAGGGCGAAAGTGCTAAGTCACTGAATTTTATTGTTTTTATTTGTATGTTTCATTAAACCTAGTTACTGCGAAAGTGCCGAAGTTGTGGTGTTTTCATTTATTTTTAGTTAGCAACAACTCACTTGGGTTTTAATTAGTACCTGGGTCAATAAGCTACTGGTCTACTGGACAGGTAGTGTCCAGTTGCCCAGCTAGGATTACCTGGCATACCTGTACTGAGCAAAAGCTGGACGTAAAACAAACCAACTTGCCAAACATGAACTAAGAACTAAGAATTGTTAAACTCAATGTAGATTCTCTCACAGGACAGTGCTTGGACGTAGATGATAAAGAGTAGGCTGGGCATCCTATGTATCAGGGAAACAAGATGGAAGGGCAGTGCAGCAACACCACTTGTCTTGGGATCCAAAGTCTATTACACGGGAGAATGACAGGTTAGGAACAATGTGGGAATTCTGGTGAGGGAGAGGCATCAAAAAGCAGTGAGGGATGTCATCAGAATTAGTGACAGACTCAGGACAATCAAAGTCCACTGTAATGGCAGGGCAGTATTCATTATCTCAATTTATGCCCCACAGCAGAGTTGTGATAATGAGCAGAAGAATGCATTCAAACATCAGTTGCAGAACTTATTAGATAAAGAAAGACAACATGAATTGGTGTTGATAATGGATGACCTGAATGCACATATCGGGATTGGCATATCAGGATATGAGAGCTGCCTGTCTCCACATGGGTGGGGCAACAGGAATAGAGGAGGAGACACATTTCTAGACTTCTGTCTGGTAAATGATTTGATGGTGGCCAATGCATGGCTCAGCAAGAGAGAGAGAGACAACCATAACATCACATACAAGAGTGGCCAACATGCAACTCAGGTAGAGTTCCTCCCAGTAAGGAAAGCGCACGGGGATATGATCAGCAATTGTAAAGTCATCCCCAATGAAACAGTTGGCCCACAGCATAACCCACTAATTACCACAATCAGCTGCAAGCAGTGGTCAGATAAGGCTCTAAAGTCAACAGAAACCAGGCTTGAAGACCTGGAAGTTGACTGATGAGAAAACACAACAGTTCAAGAAATTACTCAGGGCTCTAGCACCTCAAGAAGTGGAGTAATAGGTGGAGTTGAAGAAGAATGGCAGCGCCTCTAAAACAGAGTGTGTGAGGACTACAGATCAGAGTCAAGTATGGTAATAAGGTACATAAAAAAAGCTGGTGGTGGAACACAGAAGTCCAGGAAGCCATAAAAAGAAAAAAGGGAGTGAAGGGAAAAGTGGGAGACAGAAAAGATGGGCCAGGCTAGGAAGGAATACTTGGTTAACAGGCTAAGAAAGGAGATGCAATAAGCACTCTACCAGCTTCTGGAAAGTGACTCAGAAGATGGCACAAAAAAAGATACAGTATATAAGGTTACAAGGCAAATATAGAAAGATAAAGAGGATAGTGAGCCACACTTCATAAGGGATACTATTTACAAGCTGCTCACCAGTCCACAGGGCATCAAAGGCAGATGGAAGAAAACCCCACAGAAGCTGCACTTACCGAGACATAGCCTACAGTGAAAAACAAAGAGAAGCCCAACAAAAAAGAAGAACGAACAGCACTAAGGAAAATGATGTCAGGGAAAGTAGCAGCCTCAGATGAGGTCACAGAAGATACAATAAAAATGATGAGTGAGATAGAGGAGAAATGGCTCCTGAGTGCATTCAAAGCAGTATGGAGGGAAAGGTGCATCGTAGATGACTGCAGAATAAGCCTACTAGTGCCAGTGTACAAGAAGAAAGGGGGCTTTCATGAATGTGGGCAGTACATAGGTATCAAACTCTGAGCTTTCCTGGAGTATATTACAAAGGACTTACTAGTTTCCAAAGATTTAATGCAGATCCTGTCAATGTTTTCCTTATTTTCAAACATTTGTTTTCTTTTTTCCTGTCCAAATTTGGTTGTGCTCCTTTTTATCAAACTTATTAACCATAATCCTGGTCCACAGCAAATTATGCACTATGTTTCGTCCAACCTAAGGCTCACCTCAATCAAGATGAAAAAGCGTTGTTTGTTTCTCCCATCCAGCGCAGAAAATATCAAAAATCTTCATAACTTCGAGCATAATCTTTTCCAACATGTCTGAAAAAATATTCCTTTGATTGCTACAAGTAGTGTTAGAGATGTATTTACTTCTCTCTGCATTCCCAACTTACCTTATCACTCACGGATATCTTGCAAAACATTATTCTCGCTGTATACTCCGCTTACTCGCTTTTAGAGCAGGGGGGTTTTATGCTACTCTGCTAACAGTTTTTTGTCTATCTCATTGCTTCACTGCATATGCTATATTAAGTCTGCTGCTTCCTGTCGCATTTACACATTTTCCACATTAATCATTCACTTATCTGTGAAAACACATCCTCACTTTAGTGTTATCAGTATGCTTTACTGTCTAATTCACACTATTTTATTCTGAATCACAATAAATACTTAACTTATTCTTGTAAACTTAAATTATTCGGCAGTTTGCTTTAAACTACTTTTGTTATAAGCCCTGCCACAAACATTTCAATAATTTTATCAATGCCTTGTAAAAAAAAAAAAAAAAAAAAAGAGGTTATAACAAAAAGCAGTTTAAAGGAAACTGAAGAAGAAATCAAGTTTAAAAGAGCAGGGCAATTTTCTCCCATTTTACTGTGTGGTATTAGTCAGATCACAAAAAAGTGAATTTAGATGTTTTGTTTCACAGATGTTAATTGACAATTATAGTATAGGAATGCGATTACTGACAACTGGAAGATTTTAAAAGGAAATGATTTAGCTGCTTTTGTGTATAAAAAGTCTTTTTAAAAGAAATTCTAGAGAAAGAAAATACTTGTACACCTGCAATTAATATATGTAAGGACACTTAAATGTGTTTTTCGTACAGCATGTAACTACACTTTACAAGGACTCAACTTTATTGCATTAAGATAAGGCCCTATTATCCATTAACGTTTTAATAGTAACTTAGAAGGTATAGTATATATTGAAGTTGCTCACACTGCAAACCATAAAAAGTAGATATGATGACTCATAAGTTGTCCAAAAATCTACAAAAACATTAGTATTCTATAAAGAAGAAAGATAAAAACAGCACTATATATAAGCACACCAAACAGTGTAAACTTAGTAGAAGGTTTTACTTTCATGTATTTGTTTACCAGGGTAGTGCACTGATCTCAATGGACCATTTGCAGGCACAGGCCAGGTGAAAAGGATCATGTGAGAAATAAACAAAACAAATTTACAGATACAAGACTATGCCAAAAACATACATATTTACAGATGAAAAAATATGCTACAGCATTTAGTTCAAGAAGCAGTTCACAAAGTCAAAACATGGAAGGAAGAATGGAATTTTGCATAGCAGAGTTTTTTGGATAATTTGTAGCCATAATAACTGACATGGTTTATGCTACAAGGATAGCAGGATATCATTATATAGAGAGGTATAAAGGTATTAGAACAGACAAGTGAGAATAGTTGCAGGAATGGATATCATGGGAAAAAGACATAGAAATGGAGATAGAGGCATGCATAAGAAAGAGGACTAGAAAGGAGCGAAGTGTGAGAGATGCAAATAGAAGAGGAAAATAGGATGAATGACAGGCAGTAAGTGAGGGGATGACAAAATAAGATAAGTAAGGATAAAATAGGGATAAAGTGTGAGACAGCTGCAGGGTTCATGTAACATGACCTGAGAGAGTGCAGCTGCACTTTGTTTGGGAGGAGAGGTGTTCCTTGAGCTGTTATCTGAAGTAAGAGCACATTTGGATGCCTCTAACTGAGAGTGGAATAGAGTCCCATAGTTTAAACACTAGGATAGAGAATGTATGGTTAGTGCAATTAGAATTTGTATGGTGAGTTGAAATTGAGAGATACCCATGAGATAACATGTTGTGGGGGCGGGGGGTTAGTGAAAAGTTTGTGAGTGACAGGGGAAGACGGCTCAGCAGAAAGGACTTTGTGAATAGTATCCTAGAGGGACGCTGGCTTTCAAATGTATTGGGAGCTATTTAGCTCTGGAGAAAGTTAAGCAGTGGTATTCATTAATGCCGGGAGTTCAAAATGAACCAGGAGTGGCATTTTTCTTTGAGGCTGCAGCTATTATGGACTGTCTGTATTCGAGATAAGAGTATTCCCTTTGCCTATGTCTGCTTTGGCTGGCTTGGTCAGAAAAGGTGACAGCTTGTTTGCCCAGAAGAGTATTGCTTTGCTCTTACTGCATGTGTTTTGAATGTGTATTTGAAAGTTAAGAGGTTGCTCTACCCAAATGCCAAGGTATTTGAAGGATGTGATAGTTTCCACTGTGGCATTGTTAATATCTTCAATATTAAGGAAGCTGGCTGCTTTAGCATTTTTTTAGTTGGTTCCAAACAGCATTGCTGTTGTTTTTGAGGAATTGGGTATAAGTTTCTGGCCTAATAGCCATTGGTCAAGGGTTTAGAGGTCATCTTGGAGATGAGTTTGTATAAAAGATGGGAATTTATTTGTCCTGGAGATAACCATGTCATCTGCATAAAGAATTAGAAATATCTGAGGATGATAAGATGGGAGTTTGTTGATAAATATGGAAAACTGCCCGGGGGCTAAAGTGGAGCCCCGAGGGCCTCCTTTATTAAGAGGAGCTGTTTCAGAGGTGGTGCCTACTTTCACCTTAAAATATACTAGCAAGTAAATCTACAAACCAAAGTTTTGCATTGTCACTAATGCCTACTTTAGATAATTTGTCAAATAGTAAGTTATGCCCAGTTATATCAAAGGCTTTTGTGAGGTCAATAAAAGCAGCTCTTGTTAGGCTGCCTTTGTCCATATTGGATAGGATATCATCTGTGAGGGAGTAAAGGGCAGTTACAGTGCTGTGCTCAGACCAGAATCCATGTTGCTTCCTGGACAGAAGATAGTACTGATGTAAATAAGCAGCTATTTGGTTATAGATAATTTTTCTAGTATTTCACCTAAAGTGAGAAGTATTGAGACACGATGGTATCGCAAAGCAGTAGTTGGATTCAGTAGTTTTGGAATGGAGCAAGTACTGCTGTTTTCCATATCTGAGACATAATCATTAGTTAAGCAGAGGCTGTATATGTGAGTGAGAGGGAAGCCGATGAAGTCCTTACAAAAGTGAATGAGCCAATGGGCTAGGCTTACTGAGCCTAGTGGAGATTCATTTGTATATGGTCCATTTAAGTTTCGATCTCTTTGGTTCCAATCTTTATGAAGTGGGTTAGTGGAATGCAAATGGGGAGTGAGGGGTTATGGGGTGGTAGCTTTGTGTTGTTGTTGATGATGATGTCTGGCAGGTTGCTGAACTTATTAAGGAAGTCAGCGCATGACAGTTCATTTGTGGAGGTGTTACAGAAGTGTACAGGCTCAAGGCTTATTTTAGTGCATTACCTAAAGTTTTACTTGATAACAGAGATGGGAACTTCAGAAATAAATTGGAAATGAGGGCTACAATTTGGCAGCTTAAGCTCTAGGCTGACAAGTTCCCAGGCCTTAAAAAATAATATTACATGTTTTTAAAAGAGTTAGCCAAGTAATTTCTTAAGAAAGTTTTTAATTGATGTTTTACTTAACTTTAATTGATTGTACAAAATTATTTGGTTACTGAAGTCATATGACCATATAAAAGTTGAAAGAAAGAAGTGTTTCATATTCTGAAGAAGCCCTACTTATTTGGTACATGAAAGAACTAAATAAATCATGTTGCTTCTTTTTAGATGACACCACCATTAGTGTTTTTTTTTCTTAGCATTTTCCTACATCCACACTGGTTTTCCTGGTATTGTGTTTTTGGGTTCTTAAGTCCTTTACACTGCGTCTACTCTTAAGGGAGTGTTATCAATGTTATAATTTGCAAGGGTGGTCATCTTCCCAAAAGGGTGTAGTTATACATTTTTTGCAGAGTTTTAGGTTGTGGTTCTAGCACCAGTTATATTATGTGTCAGACCCTCCTGGAGGATATCTATATCTTTGGGAGATTCAGTGATTCCCAACTTGCAGTCATCAACTAATTTGGTCAGCCAAAGGCCCTATACAGTTGCCCTGACATCTGAGAAGTAGATTCCAAACAGGAAAGGTCTCAATATCACCCCATGTGGGACACCATTAGTAGCAAACCTCTTGCTGGAGGTGGATTTCGCCACCCTAACTTCACGTGTCCTAGTGTCCTATCTGTGAGCCATTTGGTTATCCATTATGTGAAAAAGGGATTTATGCCTAAATTTTTGAGAGAATGTCTCAAATGTCTTTGCCAGGTCAAGGTAGGCAGTAAGCACCATTCTGCCCTCATCCATGGTTCCATTGACCTTCTTGAAGAAATTCATCAGGTTTAGTAGGCATGACCTGCCCCTGATGAAACCTAAATGGGACAGGTCCAGTGTTTAAAGATTTGTTATGTTCCTATTCATCTGGTCCATTATAACTGTTTACATGGCCTTACATAAAAGTCTATCAAAATTATGGGTCTCTAGTTCCCGGGGATTGTTGATGGTCCCCCTTTGTGTAGAGGGATAACTGTTGGTTTCCTCCATTCCCTAAGGAAGAAGTCTATCTGATAGCTATGGTTGAACAGAGATTCCCGTGGGCCTGACAGGTCATGTTTCAAGTTATTTAGGAGGTACCCTGGAATATTATTAGGACCCATCAATGCAGTGTTTTCTAGCTTTGGAGAATGCAGTGTTCTTTAGTGACAGTTGGGGGAGAAATGGTACAGAGTATTTCCTGGAGGGGCTAAATGGGGTTTACAGAGGATTGAAAACAAAAGATATGTACTTACCATAATGTTAGAATTATGTTGTTTCATTTTCTCCTTGTCAAACATTTGGGTTGCTGGATCCAATGGGATCCAACCTTGGAGTTGATATCTAGTTTATCAGTTCCAGAGCTCTGACTCCTCCCCTACCCATAATACCTTAGTATTGAGTCACAGATACTCAGACTGAGTTTGCTCTTATAGCTGTAAAATTTTAAACTATGTTTGCGTGTGTGTCTGTGCATGTACGTACAAATATATATATATATATATATATATATATATATATATATATATATATATATAGTAGTGGCTTTTGAAAGAAATTCAGCCTAACGAGACTGTGCTCAGGCAGGAATTAATCTGCACTCAGTCATCTCGAAGCTAAAGGTGACAATTTGGAAGGGGGTCAGAAAGACAGAGTATGTAGTGGACAACAATGAGAAAATATGGTAAGCACATAACTTTCATATCTAATGTTGTCTATTTTCATCTGTTTAAGTATGTGGAACAGAATCCCAAGCTGTCAACTGGGTAGTATCAAGGAAGGATATTCCTCAGTATGGTGGAACCAAAAGACAAACATGCTCTTGACTGCTCATCCAGCTTATAATGGAGCACAAAGATGTGTAATGTTGCCAAGGTAACTGCTGCACAAATGTCTTCAACTGATAATCCTCTATTGAAGGCTGAAGAAGAAGAAACTGCTCTTGTTGAGTGTGCCTTAGGTTTACTTGCTAAAGACAAGTTTTTCCTTTGGTATATGAAGAAAATACAGTCTGAAAGTCATGTAGATAGGGTTACTTTAGAAATTAATTTCCTAATTTTGGCCTAGCAAAGGAAATGAATACTTTGTCATCTTTTCTGAAATCCTTTGTTCTGAGGCTATAGAATCTGAGTTACCTATGAACATGCAGTAAATGAAGGAGGTATTCTCCCTTGCTGGAATATCATGGAAAAAAATACTGGGACATGTAGAGATTGGTTTAAGTTAGTATTGGATGCTATCTTCAGGATAAAGGATGCATTAGTTCTGAGGGGAAACCCTATCCTTGTGGAAAACCAGATATGGGGGGGTTTGATGAAAGGGCTTGTAATTCTGAAACTCATCTGATGAAGTTACTGCAACTAAAAAAAACTGTTTTCCAAGACAGAAATTTTAAGTCCACCTTATTAGCAGGTTCAAAAGGAGGTTGTGTGAGGGCTTGTAAGAGAATAGTAATGTCCCGTGGTAGTTCTGGGTCCCTAATGGGAGGTCTTAATAAAAATGTACCCTTAAGGATTGCTTTTGAGATCTTAAGGGATACAATGGACATACCATTAACACAAACATGGAAACTGGAAATAGCCGCCAACTGAATCTTAATAGTTGCATAAAGTACAGTTTTGTACCTACCATAAATGTAGATGTTCGAAGATCCACATTGCTGCAGTCCTAACACTTGGGTAGTCCGCTGTCCCTCGATCGGCCCGAATATCAGAGTATAAGGCTGACGTCGGTCAAGGCGCATTTGACTGACATCAGAACGTCAGGGTACAAATGCGCATGACCGACGTCATATCCTCAGTCTTTTCTTGCCCCAGATGTCAGAAGACCCTAAAAAGAAAGGTCAAAACCCATAGACCACAACTAAACAACCAACTAGCCTAACACCAAAAATATGTATAATATATACAATATATACAAAATGCAGTATACAAAATGCAATATACCTCAGATGGATAACCCAACCCACACAACCACCTCAAGCAACAGAGGGGAAGGAGGGAGGGTAAATTGGACTGCAGCAATGTGGATCTTCGAACATCTACATTTATGGTAGGTACAAAACTGTACTATGTTCTTCATCTCACATTGCTGCAGTCCTAACACTTGGGTAGAATCCCAAAGCAGAGGTAAGGGAGGATGGCTAAACTATAATGAAGCAGGAGCTGCCAAAATGCCCTGCAACACAGCAGTGGCAAAACCAGCCCTGGATTTAGAGTACAATGGAAGGTGGTAATGTCTAGAGAAGGTATGCACTGAACTCCAAGTGGCTGCCTCCAAAATATCCTTGGTAGCCACCCCCCTCAAAAAAGCTGTTGAAGTGGCAGTAGCCCTAGTGGAATGAGGTCTAATCCCAGCTGGAATCTCTTTGCCATGATGGGAATAACAGAAAGCAATGCAAAATCCAATCCACTTAGAAATAGTTTGTTTAGACACGGGCTTGCCCTGAGAGCACAAAGCAAAAGAAACTAATAACTGCTGAGATTGTCTGAACCCTTTAGTTCTGTCCAAATAATATCGCAACTGCCTGTGAACATCCAAAGTGTGCAAAATCTTTTCCCCTTTAGTTTGGGGATTTGCATAAAAAGTAGGCAAATGAATAGTTTGGTTTAAAGCCACACTAGAAACCACTTTAGGCATAAAGGAAGGATTAGTACGTAAAGATACCCTGTCCTTGTGGAAAATTAAGAAAGGCTCAACTGCCATAAGGGCCTGCAATTCAGAAACCCTTCTTGCAGAGGTAATGGCCAACAAAAAAGCAGTCTTCCATGACAAATATTTCAACTCAGCAGTAGCTGCAGGCTCAAAAGGTTGTAGAGTGAGTTTCTCCAACACAAAATTGAGATCCCAAGCAGGAGTAGGAGCTCTTCGTGGGGGTCTTATATTCTTTGCCCCTCTAAGAAATTGCTTGAATAAAGGATGAGAAAACAAAGGTGGGTCACAATCGTAGTGAGCTGAAATTGCTGCAGCATGAATCTTAATAGAAGAGAAGGACAATCCTTTGTCCAATAACTCAGTAAGATATTGAAGAGCCACACTTAAATCAGGCTCAGAAACATCCAAATCCTTAGCTGCACTCCAAAATAAAAATCTCTTCCATTTATCTGCGTACACTTTCCTTGTACTAGGCCTTCTAGCTTCCAAAATCACATTCAAAACTTGTTGTGGAAGTTGAGACCCTCTACGGTTTAAAACAGAATATGCCATGCTGTTAGGTGAAGAGAGTGAAGTTTGACATTGAGCAAATGACTGTCCTCCTGGGACAACAGATGTGGAATCAAAGGCAAAGGCCATGGAGGCTTCCGTACTAGACTTCTCAGTAGTAGGTATCAGTGCTGTCGAGGCCAATCTGGAGCTATCAAAATCATCCTTGGCTTGTCCTGTCTGACCTTCAGAAGTACCTTTGGGAGGAGAGGCAGAGGTGGAAAGGCATACACATGAAGATTTTTCCAACTGAAAGAAAGAGCATCCACTTTCCAAGCTGTGTGATGAAACCGCTTTGTGCAAAACTTTGGCAGCTGGTGGTTTAGTGGAGAAGCGAACAGATCTATGTCTGGAGTTCCCCAGGACACTGTCAATTTCTGAAATACATGAAGATCCAGTTTCCACTTGTGGGGATCCATGATTTGTCTGCTTAACACATCTGCTAAGGAGTTCTGTGCTCCCGGCAGAAACCTTGCCTGAAGACTTAGTTGTAAACTGAGAGCAGTCTCCCACAAAATCATTGCTTGCCTGCATAGAGGATAAGAATGTGTTCCCCTTGCTTGTTGATGTACCACATGACAGTTGTGTTGTCTGTTAGAATCAACACCTGCCCTGGAAGAAGTAAATCCTTGAAAGCTATTAATGCAAACTGGACTGCTAACATCTCCTTCGTGTTGATATGTAGATGTTGTAGTCTGGCAGGCCACTTGTCTTGTATCCACTTTCCATTTAGATGAGCTCCCCAAGCTATGTCTGAGGCATCTGTTGTTAAAATCTGACTCGCCTCTGGCCGGGTCACAGAGAGTCCCTTGTTTAGGTGACATTCCTGAGCCCACCACAAAAATTCCTTTTGAATGCAAGGTATTATTTGAATGACAGTGTCCAGATCCTGGCAGTGCTGTGTCCATACATTTGTGAGATACCATTGTAGCTTCCTCATATGCAGTTTGGCATTGGGAAGCACCAGAATACAAGATGCCATGAACCCTAAGGCTTGAAGGACTGTCCTTGCAGTCAGCCCGGACTGATGAGATAGCTGATGGAAGTAAAGGGATAGACTGTTTTGTTTGTCCGGGGTTAAAAAGGCCATCTGGGATGCTGTATTCAGTCTCACACCCAGAAAGCACATGTCTTGAGAGGGTACTAGACTGGACTTTATTTCGTTCACAGAATACCCCAGGCATCTTAGCACTGCTATCACATATTGCAAATGATGAAGAAGCTCCTCCCTTCCTTGAGCCAGAATCAGGCAGTCGTCCAAATAAGGATAGATCTGAATTCCTTTTAGCCTGAAGAAAGCTATCACTGGAGCCAGAACTTTCGTGAACACTCTGGGCGCAGTAGATAAGCCAAAGGGCAATGCAGAGAACTGATAGTGAGAAGTCCCAGCTCGAAAACGCAGATACTTCCTGCAACTTAGTCTGATAGGAACATGAAGGTAAGCCTCCTTGAGATCCAAAGTTACCATCCAATGATCTTTGCCCAGCAGAGGTAAAAGCTGCTGCAACGTCAACATTTTGAACTTGGGAATGTCCAGATAAGTGTTGAGAATAGACAAATCCAAAATTGGTCTCCACGTGTTCCCCTTCTTTGGGACCAGGAACAGGCGAGAATAAAATCCTAGGCCCACTTCTGGCATAGGGACCGGCTGTATGGCCCCTATTTGGAGTAACAGAGAAACTTGCTTGTGAGCCTCTATTCTTTGTTGAGGAGGAACGTCTGGCATGCCTTTGAAAGGAGGCAAGGTATGGAAATAAAACCTGTAACCGTGGTGTATGATATCCAATACCCATCTGTCTTGGGTAATCAAACTCCAATTTTCTTTGAAAAGTGCCAACCTTCCTCCCAAAGGTGCTGCCAGGCGAGAAGGTTCTGGCAGCTGAAAAGGTAGGTCATTGGGTCTGTTTCCGAAAGGACTGACCCCTGCCCTCACTCGAAGACTGTGCAGGAGAACTCCCTGTTCTGGGCCTGAAAGAGCCCTGACCTCTGCCCCTGCCACGTCTAGATCTACCCCTAGACTGGGAATCATAAGAAGGATACGTCCACCCTTTAGTAGGCCAATTTCTACTAAACTTTGGAGGCTGAACCTGCAAAAAATCTTTAACTGTCTGCATAGACTTAGCCTTGTCTTCCATTTTCTTTAAAACTGCTTCAACAGGAGAACCAAACAAGACATCAGATTGCAAAGGGGCATCCAAAATCCTAGTTTTAACATGGTCAGATAAATTTTGATCCCTCAGCCAGGCATGCCTGCGAAGAACTGACCCAGTGGCAGCCACCCTAGACGCTGACTGTACAGCATCAAAACCACATTGCAAAGAATGCTTACCCACCTGTTCAGAAACATGCACTAAATCCTGTAACTCTTTACAGTCAATACCTTCCGCCAGAGCATCAACCTTAGATTTCAACTGAGAAAGGAGATAATTTTGATATTTCAACATGTGAAACTGGCAATTCAAAGCTCTCATGGCTAGAGTGGAAGAAGTATAAACTTTCTTTCCCCATCTATCCAAGGCCCTGGCTTCTTTATCTGCAGGAACCGGATTCTTGACAACAGAAGCCTTAACACCCT
The DNA here is from genome assembly GCF_019279795.1 of Protopterus annectens. NCBI lineage: Eukaryota > Metazoa > Chordata > Ceratodontiformes > Protopteridae > Protopterus > Protopterus annectens. The sequence continues at coordinate 573,667,515 of NC_056734.1, read as the reverse complement.
TAGGCCCCTGGCTAACAGTTTCTGCGTCTGCCCTAGGACTCTTAAAAAGATACTTATGAGCTTCAGGCACCCTGTAATACCTATCCGGTTTAACAGGAGCAGGAGGCAAAGAATCAGGATTAAGAGAAGCCTCTGCAAACACATCTTCCACCACATTTAGAACAGGAGGTATAGCTAAAGGCCTATGCTGGGGTAAAAACAAAAATTCCCTAAGCCTTTTCCTGGAATCAGAGAAATCCTGACCTTCCCATTTAAAATGCTCTCTCATAGAGTGAAGGGTCTCTGAAAAAGAAAAAAACCTCAGGAGGAGAAGCAGAAGGAGTAGAATCATCCACATCAGAATCAGAATAGTGAGAATACTCCTGCAAGTCTTCAGCCGAAGACTCAGACACATCCGAAGCCTGCTCATAATCCCCCAACACAGGTTCCATCCTAGGCCTCTTATCAGGAGGGGGCATAGAGCCTCTAATTAAAGTAATTAAATCCTCCGCCATTTTGAGCATGTGCTTCTTGGGCACAGCACCTGAAGAACTGGGAGAGACCCCCACAGAAGCTAAACTAGACCTGCCTCTAGGAGAAGCCTTGGAAGCAGAAATAGAGGGCCTAGATCCCTTAGGAAGGGAGGGGAGTACAGTAACTTGAGAAGCCCCTACAGCCTGCCCTGCCTCCTGGGAGGCCACATCCTGTAAAATCAAAGTTCCTCCCTGGGTCTCCAGAGAGGCCTCCGTCGGAACCACCGGTTCCACTGACACCTCTAAAGAACTGACGTCTGGTTCGGACGACTCCTCTAACCTAGGTTTAACTGCCTTATCCTTGCGCTTCTTTGAGGAAGCCGGCGTCGGAGCATCCAACGGCATTTTGTAATTGCACCGCTTCCCAAAGACCAACCTTGCACAATCTAACCTCCGCTTTATAGTGCGCTTATTAAACCTAGCACAAAAGCGGCATCCAACAACGTCGTGCTCAGGTCCTAAACAAGGTATACACAAATTATGGTAATCCCTATGCGGTATCTGTTTCCCACAAGAAATACAGTTATTCACTTTTTCTGACATCCGGTAAACCACTGAGGCAAGAAAAAACTAAAATATTCCCCAACGGGGTACTTAACCAACTCTGACTTCGGTCTGAAACTCCGAATTCGAAAAATTTCAGAACGCCGAACGGCACTTGCAATACTGCTTCTGCATCGGACCATGCGGCAAAAAAGACTGAGGATATGACGTCGGTCATGCGCATTTGTACCCTGACGTTCTGATGTCAGTCAAATGCGCCTTGACTGACGTCAGCCTTATACTCTGATATTCGGGCCGATCGAGGGACAGCGGACTACCCAAGTGTTAGGACTGCAGCAATGTGAGATGAAGAACATCTGGAGCCTTTTTCAAGGAGATCTGGCATACATGCTGAAAAAGGATTGAGCCCTTTAGAAATGACCCAAATTGAAAATCTCTTCCATTTACTGTTATATGTTTTCTAGTAGATGGTTTCTGTGAAGCAGATAGAGTGTTGGCCACTGCAGGTGGAAGCCTGGTGTCTCTGGATAATGTTAAAATTGGAGGAACCATGTGGTTAACTTCATGGACATGTGATCCAGAGGAAGCAGTGTGGAGGAATGGGACAGGAGATCTGGATATTAATCCAGCATACATTGTGGATGCACTAGAAGAGGCCAGAGGAAGGGGAACCAAGTCTGTTGTGGCCAAAAGGGTGCAATGAGGATAACCATGGACTTGCACTGTGTGACTTTCTGTACAAACTTGCTCATTAGAAGTATTTAGGATAAGGCATACAGAAGCCCAGGGGGGTCCACTTGTGGACTACAGCATCCCACGGTGACTCTTCCTGTGGGGAAATCAGGGCAAAGTACTTGCTACATTTGTTGTTCAGAGTGGAGACAAAGCACTCACAGACAGGTTGACCCAGCAACTGAAAACTGTTTGTGCCATGGCAGGGTTCAGGGACCACTCATGAGGTGTTAGAAGTATTCTGCTTAATCTGATTTCCAGTACACTGGAGCTCCCCAGGATGTGTGTTGCAATTAGAAAGAGTTGTGAAGACACTGCCCACTGCCAAACCCTCATGGCTTCCTAACAAAGAAGGTAAGGAATAGTTTCCTCCTTGTCTGTTGATGCACCATACCACAGTCATTTTGCCTGCAACGTTAGAAGAGGCACATTCATCTCTAAGATACTGCTGTGAAGATTGGCGTCTGTTGTCAACCAAGTACCTTGGACTATCCTCCCTTCAAAATGCTCCCACACCCCTCCCCTCCACACACACACATACCTGTGGTCACCTCTGCTGTAGGAGGACCCATCTGAAAATGATGGCTGCTGGTCACCAATGGGGAGGTTCGCCACCACAACATGTAGTTTCTGCATACTTGTGTAAGTCTGATCTTTGCATGTAGAGGGTGAATGGATTATGTCCATTGTACTGATAAGGTCCACTGTAGTACATTCATGTAACATCTTGCTAGATGAATCATAAGAATCGTAGATGCCATGAGACTTAAGAGACAAAGGGTCAACCTCGCTAGTGGATTTGAGTGGTGAAGAATAATGAATGAACTCTGGTTAGTGGGAGGCTGACTATTTGAAGCTTGGTATATTAAGGTGGCATACTATGAATTCTATGTTTTTTGTTGGAGTCAACTGACATTTTGGAAGATTTAATGAAATTCCTAAGTTCTGAAGCAACTGGAGTACATGATCCTGATGTTTGTGAATGAGATACTCAGTGGGGGCAGTGAGGAGCCAATTGTCTAGATATAAGAAGACCTGGATCCCTTGAAGACACAGGTGAACTACTATAACTGCCATAATCTTGACAAACACCCTGGGTGGCTGTGGTGAGTCTAGATGGCAGAGCTCTGAACTGGAAATGATTGGTTCCCAGTTGAAAGCAGAGATATTTCCTGGAGTGCTTCACTATTTTGATGTGATAGTAAGCTTCCTGGAGATTTACAGATCACATCTAATCATCCTACTTCTGTAGAGGTAAAATGGACTGAAGCATCTGGAATTTTTCCCATTTTATAAAATTGTTCTGGTGACTGGGATCCAATTGGATCTGGGGTCCTCAGTCTTTTTTGCAACTAAGAAAGAAAGAATCTGGAATATACTCCTGATTCTAACTGGTCTTGGGGAACAGGTACTAGCAGCTTTGAAATTTCTATGGCTGCTAAGTCCCACTGATTGGGTGAAACATTGGGGACTTCTTTTGTTGTTGGAAAAAAAAGGGGAATAGAGTAACCTCTGGATATTATCCTTAGCACCCATAAATCTGATGTTAACTTTTGCCAGGTGTGAAGGTGTAAGGAGACACACTCCCCAAATGCCTCCAGAGTGCAGCAGTTGGGCAACCATTCAGGGGAGATGAAAGGCTATCTCCGAAAAAGGACTTCAAATTTCTTGATTTTGTGGCCCATCTCTGCCTTTTAGACATCACCTATTAAAAGTGCCTCCCCCACTGCCACAGGAAGTTCTTTTATCTTGGGAGTCATGGAAAGAACTCTGTGATTTGTGGAATACCATCTTCTTTCCCAATCTGTGGTTTCTGGAGAATATTCTCTGTGTGGTGGAGAAAAGTACACCCACTGCAGAGAGGGTCTTGGCATCTTGTTGACTCCTGGCGAGTGTGTCCTTGACTTTAGGTTCAAACAAGGTGGAACCATCATAAGGGGCATTAATGAAGGATGACTTAAAGCCTTCCATAAATTCACACAGACATATCCAATCATGGCACATGGTGATGCTGGTGTGGCAGTGCATGGTGATGCCAGTGTCTGCCACTCTGGCTGTACCATCAGCTGCATTAGAGAGCAGAAGCATGGCCAAATTAGAAGAAGATTGAATGGTGGAAAGCTAGGGGTCCATTGTTTTTTGAACATCTGCCAGCCATATCTCCGAGAGCGACATGGTGATCTCATTTGTCAAGTCTCTCTGAAATCTTCTATGGTAAATAAGATAGTTCAGTTACTGAAGGGCAAAAGTCACTGAATCGTAAGTCCACTTTCCATATATAACCATTACCCTAGACTCTCTGTTAGGGGGATGGATAGAAGAGCTTTCCTCCAATACCTCTTTCTTAGGGGCTGCTGCTACCACCAAAGCATCTACAGGTGGTCCCCTACTCCAGTGCATTCCTATTAGTCGAGGCAGACAGTATCTGATCATCTTTCTTTATATGGGCTCCACCACAATGGGATACTTCCATGCCCATTGAGCTTTTAGGTCTATTAGGGGGTCAACGGGTGGTACCACCAAGGAAGAAGTTGATCCAGAACTAAAAGCCTCTAAGAATACCAGTTCATCCAGAGAAGGATCTAAATAAGATATCTTCAGAGAGAGCGAGCAAGGGGAACCCAATCCTTCCTCTAAGTCATTATCTTCCATGAAGGACTCGGGTGATGAGTCTAGATGTTTCCGCTTACACATTCATTTTCTGGAACACCTTCTGGGGTTTAGCAGAAGTATTAGAATCAGAAAGGAAACTGGCAAAGAAGACTTCCTCAGAAGCTTGTGGTACCAACTGTCCCTGTATGACTGGATGTAGATGAGAAGAAGCAGACTCTTTGGAAGATGGCAAAATCATTTCAACAGCTTCAAAAGCCAAGACTGCTATTGGTGCCAATGATTCCCTCCACTCCAAAGAGGAAGGAAATCACAGCAACAACAAGCCTCAGTTCCAAAGCAGAACTTGGTCCCATGCTATCTAAAGCTGAGGCTCTGAGGGGAAGAGGTGGCTCAGATAACCTCAGTGTCGAATCACCCCTCACCCGAAGCTTCACCTCAGTCTCATCTTGATCCGATGTTTTTGGGAGTCAGAGAGATTGGGATACAGTGTGTCAAAGATGCTAGGTGCTTCTGTGACTACAAAGAAAATACAGTTCCGATCAGTTCCAATGAACCCAATGCCAAAGGTTGGATCCATGTGGATTCTTGCATGCAGGAGTCAAGATGGCCAGTGACGAGATAACTCTTCACAAACTTCCTCATCATCCTGTCAACTTCCATCTCTGTAAGGCTTCTAGATTACCAAGAGGATGACACTACTGAGGATGGTCAAGAGTATCTCTTTTTTTGAAGTATGGGAGAAGAAAGTATTGATGTCACCAACTCTGGTGAAAAACAAGCTCTTGGAAAAAAGAGTATGGGGCTGACAATTTGTCGGTTTTGTCCATCTTGCAATTTTTGGGTTGGAACTGATAGGTATGGCCATTTTCCATGAAATCTTTTTTGACATTTTCTGTGAAGATTTACCTTCTTCCTTTTCTTCTTCCTTCTCATGAGGTTTTGCCTTGGTTTTATCCTTCACTTTGCTAGAAGAGGTAGAAGGAGAAGGTAAAAGGGTAAACTCATGTCTGTGCTGAAAGCAACCCCTTAAGATCTAATTTATTACACCATGTTTGAAGAGAACTGGCACTGAAGGCTGCACAAGACTGGCAGTCCATGTCTAGCTGAGCCACACCAAGACAACAGACACACTGCATGTGTAGGTCCTGAGGGGGCAAATTGTGCCCACACTCCGATCATTTCTTAAAGCCTGATTGTTCTGTCATGATTAGGCCGAAAAAACACAAAAGTAAGCATAAAAATACAGCGCATGTTTATCTATTAGCAGAAAGGTTATAACAAAAGAATAACACTATTAGACTAAATCATACTATAATAGGAGATCTTTTACTATTACTGGGGTCTACTTTAGAACAACGAATGTTTGAAATATCGAACGCTCACATGAGCGAATATTTCAAACCTCGATATTGCTATTTTTTTTTTTTTTTTTTGCACTACAGTGTGGATCAGAATATTTGCCCTTTCTTCACTGTAGTGCGATCTCGGAGTTGGAATATATATTTAGCGGGGGGTGTGGGGGGCTGTTAGCAATTTTGAGTTTTGGAATATTCGCTCATATGAGCATTCGAGACATTGATCTTTCGTTTTTCTGACACAGACCCTATTATTGATATATATAAATTCAATAAAACTTTTTTTTAACTACTACAGCAGGATAGAAAAGAAAAAGAGAAAGCTGATTTGTTAAAGTTAAGAAAATTCTCACTGTAGGGACAGGAGTATATTCTTGAAAACCTTTGTGAAGCAGTAGAGAGCTCCATGCACAACCAAAGATTTTGAAAGACAAACAAGATCTGAATATCTGTGATTCAACTTAGGGTATTATGGGTAGGGAAGGAATCACAGCTCTGAAATCAAAAAGCTGAAGATCGGTGCCAAGGTCGGAACCCATCAGATCCAACAACCCACATGTTTGAAAAGTTGAAACTAGACAATACTGCATCTGTTGTTTAAGTTATCAGCTAGCAAGATTGCTATATTCTCTGATTCAGTACAGGGAGCTCCATTTTCTATTTGTTCAGCACACTGTTGGGTTTTACCATTAAGGTTGCGTACATAACTGTAAAATGCCTTATTGTTACCCTTAGCCTGGGAAGCTATTTTTTGTCTCAAAGTTGGCATTGGTGGACTTGATTAGTCCTTTGAGTTGCTTGTTGATAAGTTCATAGGTGTTTACTAGGCTAAAGATGACAAGGGCCTTTTTAAGCCTAGCCATGCATCTCAAATCTCTGACAAGTTCTGATACCCTTGATTAGTGTTCGCAGGGTCTTGGAAGATGAAACATTTATAAGCTAGGGCCTGGGAGATGAAACCATTTACAGGTTGCCTGTGACCATTACAGACATAGATGCCAAACCAGGGATGAATTTCCTGTTCCTCATCCAATTGTCCCTGTTGCACTTGAATTGGGTTAGTGAGGAATTTTACTTCACATGGATGGGAAGCCTGTTCCAGAGAAGGGGTAATCTCTGGGATACATATCTGTCTCTCCAGCAGGTCCTATTTATATCACAGGCAAAGTTTAAGTCTTTAAAACAGGTAATTCTGGTGCTGTTTGTTTTGCAGATATGCAGGAAGTGCATCAGAGTGGGGTCTGACAATGGCCTGTATGTCAGGCATCTCCCCTCAAAAGCTTGTAGGAGACAGAATACAGGGACAGAGCCTTGAGGCAGTCTGCATAGGACATTTTACTTAAGCCCTGTATTCTTTTAGTGAGGAACCTCTGTGGACATTCCAATTGTTGTATATGCCTGGGTTAGCTACATACCAAAGAGGGTATTGTACTCAATGATGGGTCTGAAGAATGCTAAATACAGTGGAACAATGACTTCTTTGGACTAAGATACCATACCTTTGTTCAGAAGTTGCACAGCATAGAATGATTTCTTTATCACATGATAGTCAAAAGCTAGATTACTATGTATGTGTGTCCCTAGGTCCTAAACTACTGGGTCAACTCTAAGGGGTGTGTTATCAATATGATAGTTACCTTGGGTGGATGACTTCCCGAAGGATACTATTATGCATTTCTTGGTATTTCTTAAAATATCTAGGTATACGCTATCAGGTTTACACTTGGTTTAATTGCTCTATAAAGCTAACTATTGGGTGTATGTCTCCGTACTTTGTATCTCAAGCTGAGTCTATCGACTCTACAAGTTTAAATGCAGTCGCTTTTTCTTAAAATATCTACGTATACGTTATCAGGTTTGCACTTGGTTTAATTGGTCTAACAAGCTAACTATTGGGTGTATGTCTAATACTTTGCATCTCAACCTGTGTCTATCGACTCTACAGGTTTAAATGCTTATGAACAGCAATAACTTAACGTTAGCGAACCAGCTGCCATTGTAATGCAAACTGCAGCTACTGTGTTACATATTACTTAGATATACTCAATGTGTATGTTACCTTAACATAGCTAACTACCTATGTAAACTCATATATCTGCTTTTTCTTGAGATTTATAAGTGTTTATTTTACTGTGACTGTGTCTAGTTTAGTTGTCGTGACTAATGCAGCGTAAAGCTCATACACTTGGTTCTGCTTATATGCACAAATGCTTAACATCTGTGCTGTTCCGAACCATTTATATTATCCTGCCATGGAACTAACCCCTAATTCCACATAAATTCTAATGTTTATATGCATTGTTACTGTCTTAATTAAATTTCACTCCTGCTGCTTTTGGTATATGTTTTAAAGATCTCGGCACTGTTTTGCCCTTTTAAAGAACCTTTATGTACAATGGAGCATTTGTACAATGCTTTTAGCTTCTTAAAGGTTTTGGAAGTATTTCGCGGCTTTCTTTTAACAGCTGTAATTATTTGGATTTTTAACCGCCATTTAGTAGAACTCACGTGTAAAACGGAGCGTCCATTCATGCTTCAAACTTGGCCTTAATCCAGTCTGCAAACGGCAACCCAATTTTGTAGCATATAAAAGCAGTGCCCTCCATTGTGGAAATGCTCACTCTAAGGATTGTCAGGACCACTTAAGGCGGCAACCTATAATTGCATAATTTACAGGTAGTGCTCTCTACTGTGGAAGTGCTCATTCTAAGGGTGCCCTATGCAACTTAAGGCTAGCAAATTGATTTTTTCTGTGTAGCCTAAACATATGTACTGTTCTACTAAACATAATTGTTTATGTCTGACTCCAACTATTACTTAATGTGATTTATTTAATTTAATGCACTACTAATATCTGTTTATCCTTACTGCTCTAAGTATATAGTGTTATTTACTACTTTAATATAACTTATTTTTCTTCTGTTCTTCAACTTTCACCCGGACTTACCCTTGTGTTTTCGCCTGGGTGGAATCCTATACCTATTTTTCTTCTGCATTCCCAGCCAACTGCTCTAAGAAATTTTATCAAACCCTGCTACCTCCTGCAAGCTTCTAATAAAAGAATTCAAGGAAGTATGTTTATTTGCTGCCTAACCTTGAAATAAAATACCCAATAAGCCCTGCTAGGTGTTCTGTTTGCTCACAGCCTAGATAGACAGCAGCTAACCCCTTTTTTTCCTCTATCTCCATTCCCCCCTTACCCAGACCCCTGACTTCTCTAGCTCTCATCTCCCCTCAGTCTAGCATAGTCCTGTGTGAGCCCTGGTATATTTAAGTGCAATTCCGCTTTTGTCCACTAGATGTCACCCTTTCCCCACCAATAGCTACTTCTCCAATATCTACTTCTATTACACTTACCCTCATATTCTCTTTAAATTCTAATCTTTTCTTTTTCTCTCTCTCTTCTTTACTTCAGTCCATTCCTACCCACTATTCCTAGTCCACCTCCACTTACCTTTGTGCTATTCAACATTCACTGATAGTTTTTCCATCCTCTTCTGACCACTCTGTTGTTCCCGCTCCGTTCGCCCTACGGGCTCACTCCACTCCCCTACCCTGCCCCCAATTCCCACCCGCCCCCAGTACCTCTAACCTTATACCCTCTTAACTACACCCCCTTTACCAACGACCACTCATTGAATCACACCTAGTCCCACCCCATATCTACATCTCTACTCCCCTTAATTATAAATCCCCTCCCTTCCCACCTACTCTATCTTCCAAAACTAACCCCTACTCTTCTCCTTCTCCCTACATACATACTATACCTTCTTCTACCATGCCTCACCAATACCAATGTTTTCTATCACTCTTACTCCTGACCACTCTTACCACAACTTACCTCTTAACCTACTATGAACAACCACTCTTATCTCCTCTTATCATCCCTTCAAAACAAACCCTAACACCTTTTCCTGCTTTATCTACAACCTTCCTTAATGCCATCTTCAAACCTAGTTTCTTTCAAGCTAAATATTATCGACTAAATCATATTAAATACTCCATGTTAAGCAACAAAAAAGTACTTTACAACTATTGTAAACCTCCCCAATATTACAATTTCATATTACTCCACTCATTAAAAGGTGGAGACATCCACCCCAACCCAGGCCCTAGCCCTACCATATCCCCCATTAACTACAACCTATACCATACAATCCCTCTACCTTCTACCAAACCCTCCAAATCACTCTCAATAGCCCATCTCAACATACATAGTATATGCAACAAAATACCACAAGTTCATGCCCTTCTGGATGTTCAACAATTCGATATCCTCTGTTTAACCAAAACATGGCTTAAACCCACAATAAAAGACATGGAAATCATCCCCCCAGGCTATAGCATCTTTTGACAAGACCGTTTAAAAATAAAAAGGTGGAGGGGTTGCAATTATCTATAAAACAGGACTACAAATCAGCAAAATGAATTATAACCTACCTTCCGCTAACAACATAGAAATAATTATTTCTAAACTACAGCTTAACTCCCATAAATCAGTTTATATCATCTGCACCTACCTTCCCCAGGTAAAAATCAAACTATATTAGAAGACCTCCTAAACTGGCTTTCTTCTAATCTCCCTCAAGAAACAATTCTGCTAGTTGACTTTAATATTGATTGGAATTTATGTAACAACACCAATCCGTCTTCCCTTATCAACCTGCATGGCTTCTCACAAGCTATAAACTCTCCAACTAGAACACATAAACTTAATAATAAAGAAACCATCCTAGACTGGATACTAACAAATTGTCCACAACAAAACTATACAACAGGAACCCTCCCAGATGACCTTAGTGACCACTCTCTGATATATATATTATCAGACATAAAACAAGCTTAAATATCCCCTCTTCAGTCAAAACCATCCGTAGCAAAAAACACCTTGACCATGAACGGTTTCTAACCGAACTAAAACAATGTAACTGGTCTCCTCTTAAGTCTCTCCCTATAGATGAAGCAGTTAACTACTTTAATACTACCTTCCTAGCAATCCTAGACCAACATGCCCCAATGCGTTCCATAAGAATGAAAAATAAACCAGTTCCATGGCTCTCAAATCACACTAGGAAACTAATCCTCAGTAGAAACAAATCTTGGGCTAAATGGTGGTCCACAAAGGACATAACTGATCACCAAACCTTTAAACAACAAAGAAATATAACAAAAAAAGCTATCCTACAAGACAAAAAGAACTTTTATATACAGCTACAACAATCATCTCTTCAACAACCACAACAATTCTGGTCTACTATTAACACACTACTATCCCCAGGCAGAGTTGAATCACCTAATCCACTAGGCTCCAACCCTGACTGTCCAATGCAAACAGCTAATGCCTTTAATTCTTTCTTTACTACTACTATACTAAATCTAGCAAATCAGCAAAACCCAGATACCTCTAATTTGCCCAGTCCAAGCTCTATTCCTCCCCCTTTTCACCTAGAACCTATACCCACCTCCTATATCTCTTCCCTACTTCAAAAACTAAAACCTAATACCCCCTCAGCTGACAAGCTACCAGCCGAATACCTCAAAATAGGAGCTAAAGCCATTGCCTACCCAATCTCCATATTGATCAATAGAACCTTAAAAGAAGGTTTAATCCCATCAATCTGGAAAATCTCATACATTATTCCTCTTCACAAAGGTGGCGACTCTACTGAGTTCTCTAACTTTCGTCCCATTGCTCTACTCTCCCCACTTGCTAAAATCATGGAGAAATGTATCCATAAACAACTTATAACCCACCTACTCCGCCATCAGCTCCTAGATAACTGTCAACACGGTTTTAGACATTTTCATAGTACCACCACAGCTTTACTATCCTTTACCAACTGTATCAACAAAAATCGTAACAATAATACTTTATCCTCTGCTTTCTTTGTAGACCTATCTAAAGCCTTTGACATGGTTAATCATCAACTTCTCCTCCACCTACTGAAGTCCCTCTCCTTTGACTATCCTGCCATGAACTGGTTCACAGCCTATCTTGATAACCGAAAACAAGCAGTTCTTTGGCAAAACCATCTTTCCGACCTTCTTCCTACCTCTCTAGGTGTCCCACAAGGCTCTATTTTAGGTCCACTACTGTTTTCCATTTTCATAAATGACCTTCATCTCTCTATTCCACTGTCTACCTGTAGCCAATATGCTGATGATTCTACTATCATATGTTCTGCCTCATCCCAAACTGAACTTCAATCTCTCACACAAAAAGCCTTCTCTACTATTGAACAATGGTTCTCCAACCACTGTCTTCTCCTTAACCCTAAAAAAACCAAATGACTGCTCTTTACTCCCTCTCATCTATCGCCCCCTCTTCATTTCACAATTACATCTGACGATGGCACCGTTATCTCTCCTGACCCCACCATCAAACTCCTTGGAATTACTATTGACAATCAACTAAAGTTTGACACTCACATAAATTCCACAATTAAATCTACTAACAAAAAACTTGGATCCCTTTATCGTATCAAACCTTTCCTGACACCAGTAGCCAGAGCCACAATAGCTAGACCCCACTTAATCTCTACCCTGTTATATGCTTCCCCCATATATACCAATCTTTCTATAAATAATCCTAACAAACTTACTAGATCATACAATAATATTGCTAGATTTGCTACCAACTCTCCTTACAGAACCCACCACTGTCCGAATCTAAAACAGCTAGGGTGGCTTGAATTACCGCACCTACTACTATTTAACCAACTTATAATCGCCTACAAAGCCCTACACCAACCCGATAACACCCCAATTCTCTCTACCCTTATAAGACCATATAATAACTTAAAGAATCTTCGATCTGCCAACAAAATGTTGATACACACTTCCTTCTCTAACAACTTAGCAGGTGATTCTTTATTCTCAAACTCAGTTGGTAAAATATGGAATCAGTTACCAAATGACCTCACTACCCTCACCTCTCTCTCACTATTTAAAACTAACGTAAAACTTTTCTTCTCCAATCACTGGTTATGCTCCTGTACCAACCCTGACTAACCATTTTTTTCTCTAACTATCTGTCAACCACAAAATATCATTCTCAACCATAATCTCTATGTCTAACCATTCCTTAAACTAACCCTCCTCCTTATTCATAGCACTCTCTCTCCTGAGTACTACTCCTTATCTTTAACTCTTCTACCCATTTTTCCTCTGTCTTATTCCAATTTTTGTTAACTGAAGAGGTATTATTCCATATTAATGCCATTGCCAAACTTTTTCTTTAGATGTTTCAAAATGTTGTTTTAAAATGTTTTATGTTTTTGTATGTTTTTATTATGCTGTGTAACTGGAGCTTTTCTCCCCAGGCCTCCACTGAAAATGGACATGTATCCAGTTGGACTAGCCCGGTCAACAAATGTAAAATAAAATAAATAAAAATAATTTCGTTTTAGTCCATGGTTCTGACACCAGTTGTTTGCCTGTGTCAGCTCTTCCTGGAGAACATTTGTGTCAGTATGGGATTCAATGACAACTCCTAATTTGCAATCATTTGTAAATTTAGTCAGCCAGAGACCACTGACATTGGTCTTGACTTCAGAGAAATAAATGCCTAAAAGGAGCAGTCCAAGGACTGGCCTATCTGCAGAGGTGGACTCCCCAATTCTAACTTCTTGGGTCCTGTCTGTGAACCAACTGGCTATCCGTCGGGTGACATATGGGTTTGTACCTAACCTGTTGAGTTTGTCAAGAACAGCAGAGTGGGGTACTGTGTCAAATGCCTTAGCCATGACAAGGTCGGCAACGTAGGCAATGTGAACCATTTTGCCCATATCCACTGCTTTGATGACCATCTCAAAGAAGTCCACCAGGTTGAATAGGCATGATCTGCACTTGACAAAACCAATCTGGGTTGGGTCCAGTGTCTGCAGGTTTACTATATCACTGCTGATCATCTACATGATAATTCTTTCCATGGCTTTACATATAAGACTAGTGAGATTTATGGGTCTGTAGTTTCCAGGGTCTGCAGATGGTCCCCCCTTTGTGCAGAGGGATGACTGTTGCTGTTCTCCATTTGTGAGGCACAAAGCCTGTTTGGAGGCTATAGTTAAACAGCAATTCCAGATGCCCTGATAGGTCATGTTTCAAGCTATTTGGAAGGCATCCTGGGATATTGTCTGAGCCCATATTGTTCTTGGCCTTAGAGAGAGTGTTAAGGATCTGTCCTCT
>NC_056734.1:573246112-573341112 GCF_019279795.1 Protopterus annectens | reverse complement strand
TAGAATGGTTTCCTATATTGTTAACTAATCCATACTGTCACATAGCCATTGCAGATGGCACTACACATTTAGGGCTATGGATTGTCTACACCAACCTCTACTGTGTTTGACAACTGTTGGCCTTGTAATGTGGACATTGGGACATATACTAGGTCCTCAACATAGTAATTTAGCAAAACCCGCCCCCCAATGGATCCTGTTATTACACAATTCTACCAACACCCACACAGAATACTGATGACAGAAACACCCACACAGAATACTGATGACAGACAGACACACGCACACACATGCACACACATACACTTGCCAGTACTGAGTTTCGAACCCCTACCTATGTATTGCTACTATAGTATTACGCATTTATCGCATGCACCACGGAGCTTATAGGATGGATGCTGTCCCAAAGCACTTCTAAGGTAAGGAACATCATCAGCCCTTGTAAATACTGGCACTGGGTGATGTAGTGGGTGAGAGATTTCACAAAATATTTTACCCTACACACACATTTACATTTGCCAGGAGTGAGGTTAAAACCTCTCTTTATGTTTTCAGACCTTTATGTTACGCATTTACCACACGCACCACTGACCTTACATGGTTTAGGGTTGCAAACAGCTACTTCTAAGGTAAATGATATCTGCAAGACTGTTAAGTCAGGCACTGAGAAGTGTACTGGGTGCAAATAGGGGCAAAATCTTTAATGTACAGACACATATATGTAGATATATGTACACACACAAACACTTGCCAGGAATGAGATTCAAACCCCTACCTATGTAGTTATTGCTACTACATTGTTATGCATTTATCACATGCGCCACAGAGCTTATAGGTAAAACAGTGCCGAAACATACCTTTAAGGTGAGTGACAGCAGCAGTGCTAAAGGAGGAGTAAGGGAAGTCTAGTGAGTGTGAATGGCCACAAAATCAGGTCTCTACAAAGACACACACTCTCTCTCACACAAATACACACATTTTCACAGTTGCCAGGACCAGGATTAGAACTCTTACCTAACTAGTTTGCTACACGATAGTATTATGCAGTTATCACAAGCACCACGGGACTTATATGTCGGAGAGCTGCCCAAAGGTATCTTTGAAGGTGAGTGACATCAGCAGCAGCGCTAAAGGAGGGGTAAAGGAAGTGTAGTGAGTGTGAATAGCCACAAAATCAGGTCTCTACAAAGACACATACTCTCTCTCACACAAACGCACACATTTTCACAGTTGCCAGGGCTGGGATTAGAACTCCTACCTAACTACTTTGCTACACTATAGAATTACGCAGTTATCACATGCACCACAGAGCTTATAGGGCTGCAAGCTGCCCAAAGGGTTATTTCATGATGACTTGACATAAGCAGGAGTGCTAAAGTAGGGCAATGGGAAGTGTAATGCGTGTGAATGGCCTCAACCATATTCATCTAGAAACATACACACACACACACAAACACACACACAAAACTTTACATTTGACAGGACTGAGATTACAACTGCTACATGGATACTTATTTGTACTGTAGTGTTACACAGTTATCACAAGCACCACTGAGACTATAGGGCTGAGGGCTAAACAAAGAAATGTCTACAGTGAATGACATCAGCACATCATGTGATATAGGCCAATGGGATGTGTACTGTGTGGGAAAGACCTCATAATGGGATTATCACTGTAGCTGTCTGTCTCTCTCTTCCCCACATCTCTGTGTTATGTTTGACATATTATATTATGTTGGCCTTAGATATGTGTGAGTATTCCTATCGTGTGTGTGTGTGTGTGTGTGTGTGTGTAGTATCAATGGTGTACAATTTGGTGGGTGAGCACAGACATCTGTGAATAATGGATATCTGTAGTCTACTGTGCTGTCAGACATGGGCTTCATTTCTCCAAGTGTAGGAGCATGCCCAGTACGATCTTCTATACTGAGTGTGTGCATCCATTCCAGGGAGGGTTGGACTCCAGTTCAGGGTTTTGTGTGCTACAGCTACACCTAGCAACCTGCTTCTGCAGGATATCTGTAGATAGGTTGCCAATATGGAGATACAAGAGGCATAACATATGGGGGATACTGTAACTATTGCTGTCTGTGCTGCTTGTGTAACATGATTGGTTGTAGCATAGACTTTCTGACATATGTACTGTTTTACACTGTGATGTATCATGTCATCAACTACTGACAGTTATCATTCTTTGCTCACAGTTATTTACCAGGAAAATACAAGATGAATGAAGCTGTGACTAATATTCTGAGGCATATAGACTACACATTCTGGCACACACCTGCCATTGTGGAGGGGTAGCTACAGACAATAGACTGCTGCTTCTGTGTAAATGGTCCAGCTCCTTGTTAGTATGCTGGCTGGGGATCCCCTTCTTGTGTTTTTCTCAACTTAACGGAATGGCCATATCCTGCTGTGGCCATACATCTCAGCTGTACAGATACACCCGGATTATCCAGAGGCAGGACTCATATATCTGGTCAGTTTACCTTCACATTGTGGTTTACAAGAAGATTTGTGGCTATTCATTCATGGGTTTGCAGTCAGGAGGTAGTATGCGTGGACATTACAGAGTTTCAGACTTCACACACTCCATGGCATCCATGCTTCTATACCCCCCCCTCGGTTATTCTCTCCTCTTCCTAACATTATGAAAGCAATATCTCAGAGGTATCCCTATAGTTGAGCCTTCATCCCAGTAGTATTTACGGCCTGGTCCACAGTCCTTGCAGTAGAACATGGGGAGGCACACTACTGGCATTTGTCAACATGGCCTTGCATTTGTTTTCTGTTTACTGTGCTAGGTTGTTAGTTGGGACCCCCTAACATTCCTTACACTGGCACTACAGGTGAGGCATGGGCCTTTGCCAGAGGACTGTAGGTCATTTGAGAGTGCTGCAGGCCATCTGTAGCAGGCCAGTGCATTCTGTCAGTCATACTTTCCCAGGCTGCAAGCAAGTGGATTACCCTGGGGTGACAGTGATGAGTGGTTAAGGTGTTCCTGTCAATCCTTCCTGTTCATACTGATCCACGAGTCTGGGTGTGGTTGGGTTGCTGCTTACAGCTATGGACACACCTGCATTGGACACCTATTTGGCATGCAGCATCATGTACGTATTCCCATACAGAGATGGGTTCATGCTGTACTCATTCCCTACATCAACAGCAAGGATATGACCTGTGATAAATCTGTGGCTGATGGTGGGGTGATCTGGGTGCATGTGTGATATGGAAGCTACTTGCACCTGACTCACAAATATACCTGGGACATTCCCCTTATGCTGGCTTGTGTGTGGACATGGGCAGCCTGTCATCACTTTATAACTGTGCTTTTGTGGTCTGCCAGTGATTGGCCAGACTACCAGTATTCCATACTAGAGGGACAACTAATGTGATGCTAATCTCTATGCATAATTCCAAACTTGTGCACAATTGACAGTTATTTTATATGCACTCTGCGTAGGTTACTTCCACCTGTTTGTGTCCAGCTTTCCGATGGTGACAGATACTGACATCTGGACAGTGAGTATGTACAACTGCTAACATGAGTGTAGCTGAGAAGTAGTGTGGTTGGCACAGCAGTTGTTGGAACATGGCCCTGTCGACCACTGTACTGTACCTAGGCCACTGAGACACAGCCATCCAGGCCCACATGCTGACCACTTCCAGGCAATATTAAACACATAACAAACTTGTCACACTGACCCTTGCATACTGTACACATGCAACAATGCAGATTGGGACAGCTCTGGCAATCTGTGCTCCAGTGATATTACTCCTCAAACTTACATGTTACTGCATTTCTACATGGGATTGTGTGTGTGTGTGGGTGGGTGGGGGGGGGGGTGCACACCTGAATACTTTAAACATTTGCAATGACTGTACTGGTATTTCGGCTACTCTGTTGGCTTCCATTTCATATTGTATTGTGACCTATCATGCAGAAAGGAGGCATATCAGTAGAGTATACATGTTAGATCTTAATGGCATAAGTTTCAGTTTCAGACTTCTTACCCTTCAATGCAACTGCAAGACCTGTTGTAGTATGTCTGTGTAGGTCTGGTGGGGGCTGTTCACCATTGCCATCATTTGGGGGCCTTAGCCCGGCATTTCTTTATGGTCATCTCCACCTGTCCTGCTGGATGAGGCTGGCAGTGGGTATGTGACCCTCATTGACATCCATGTGTGTGACCTACTGACATCCACAGTTACTTGGGCCATCACTTGTACTGCGGTGGAAGTTGTCACCTTTTGTAGTACTGCCTAGTATGTTGACACCAGTATTTGTTATGAATTTCCTGCTGTCCCATATAGCTGTCAGCTGTCTGCTGTTATCTCATTCAGTCACCCAATTCCCTTGCATGCTTGCATCCATGTCATACATACAACTATGAGAACATACTACTCCATTCAGTAATTGATAGGAAGGGTGACTTACCTTGTTGCTGGCCCAGTATTGAGGATGGTGCTGGAGGGCTGATTATGTCACATGCATACTCCCTATACATTGTAAAGCACAGGTAGTGTCATGTTTGGCATCCCTTTTATTGTATGTGCAAGTCAGAGAGAGGTATCAGTCCCTGGGTCCCTACAGTGTCAGTGTGTGTGCTATGTGTTGCCTCTTTGCCAAGGCATGGGCATACTGGGAACGCCTCCTTCTGCCTACAGGGGCAGGCTCAGGATGTTCCTCCTCCGAGTCCCTCTGTACCTCTGCTGGACTTGGCAATGGTGGGGGGCTGTGTGGCCCTGCCCCGTGCTGTTTCTGCTGCAGCTGTTTCCGCAGGATCATAATGTGTAGCATGGCACATACTATGAATGTTTGTGTACATGTAGCTGGAGAGTACTGCAAGGCTCCACTGGATATGGCAAGGCAGCGGAACCGTGACTTGAACATCCCAAACACATGCTCTACAATGATCCTGGTTTGTGCATGTGCGTCATTATGGTGTTCTTGTTCACAGTTTCTGATGGGTGTCATCAGCCACAGCTCCAGTGCATAGCCAGCATCCCCCATTAGATGGCCTTATGGGATGTCCCCCCTGGCAAACACCTGATACAGCTGTGAGCAATGCCAGATGTGGGAGTTGTAATAGCTTCCAGGGCTGCCAGCACACACATTCATGACAATGCCCTGGGCATCACACACGACCTGGCAGTTGATAGAGGGAAAGCCCTTGCAGTTTATGTAGACGCTACCCTGCTCGCCGGGTGGTGTTTTGATATGGATGTGCGTGCAGTCTATAGCACCAACTACCTCAGGGCATTCTGCTATACAGTGGAGAATGCGCATACTTCTGGTCAATGGCTCATGGGTGGTGAGGAAATATATGTGCTCACTGGCATGTGGTGTCATGGCATCCAGGAACTGGTGGAGTAGCTGGATGCGGATGCCTGTGAGACCCCCGTGATATCCCCAGTTGGTCTTTGGAAGGTACCTGTGGCTTGTATTCTTAAGCCTACACATACCTTGCTATCCAATGGGATGGGTTCCCCTCTGTTAGTTGTGCGTGTGAGGCATGGACGGCACAGCTCAATGATTTGCTTTAGAATGTCCATGTCCACCCTATAACGCTCCACTATCTCCAGCTCATGTAGGCCCTGGTAGGTTACCCTGATTCTGTACACTCTTCTCCTCCTCCTCACTGTGGGTAGGTTGTCAGCATTCTCCTCCTCACCACCCTCAGTCTCTAGCACATATTGATGGAGTAAAGCAGCAGCAACCTCTAACATTTTTAGTTAGTTTTGCCAGTTAAAAATCTCCCAACTGTGTACACCGGTGGTGTAGAGTTTGTGGGACAAAAACAGTCTGTAGGGTGTTTGCATAGTTTATAGTAGTGTGCTGGGCTGATGCATGTGTAATTGGCTGATTCTGATACATTCCATCGGCCAGCTATGCTAGTTCTCCTTGATTGCCTTCCTACTGCTGTTTCCCCTTCCCAGTTCCTCCCTATTTAAGCCCTGAGGCACACCACGCATACCCAGTGCTGAAATGTAAACAGTGCTGCCATTTCCATTTTTTTTTTTTTTTTGTTTATTTAAAACCCGGTGCACAGCGCGCAAACCCGTTTAGGCTATGTACATACTGCTCAGGCACATCTGACATCTAAGGGCAAACATGGGCCACAGGGCTCCAATGAGCTTACAGCAAGCATGACACACCTCCTTATGAAATCATTCAGCTCTTACACCTGCACTGTTGTATTGCTGCACCTACACGGTTAGGTACAAGCTGACACTTTGAAGAAATATGTGATTTAGTATAACTCCCCTCATTTGCATACCCCAGTGTGTAGGTCATTAATTACTGCACTAAAACGGACCCTTTTCCCTTGACAACCAGTGCTCCCTGGTATTGTTTACATTCTGCATGCCATTGACTATAATGGCAAAATGCAGAATTAACTTAAAACTGCGTTTTCACATTTTTTTTTTATTTTCAGCATGATCCCATTTGCAAGCTGCTGCCCTATGCTTAAACGGCCGAGATCAGCCAAAAAAAAGTTAAATTTTCATAATAATTCATTGTTTTTAATGCCAATGGCCTTATATTTGGCCAATGGCATGTCTAATGTACATAATACATGCTTTTTCATGAGCTGTCATGCCTCCGTTTTGTCATTTGCAGAAATGTACTCAGTTATTTTCTGAATACATTTCCGTACTGACACTGTTCTAGCACGGAGACCTGGCAGCTTGGTGAATCGCTAAATCACCTCATTTGCATGGTTTTCACCAGCAAATGAGGTAATTTGCATATTTGCTGGTTTTCTGTGATAGAACAGTGAAGGACCGCTCGTGCACGTGAAAACGGCACTATCCTGAATTGCTCGGCGGCCATTTTCCATGCAGGAGCTCCTATACTGTTCCTGCATGGAAAATACGGCTTCCTGAATCCCGAGGAAGGTCTTTCCATCCTGCTCACTGCAGGAAAAGTGTTTCTTTAACAGTTGGGCCAAACAGAGAGGATCCACCAAAGGGAGCATTGATGAATGACACTTTGAAAGACTCCACAAAATCACACAATTGCATCCAGGCATGTCTCCTAATGGCTATGCTTTCACCTGCAGCCCATGAGAAACCATCAGCTTTATGAGAGGTTAGCCTCATGGATGCATTTGTGATTGGTTATAGGGTAGCCAGTCAAGAGGAAAAAAACCTCTTCCTTCGTCAACATGGGCCCAGGGGTAGAGTTAGAGGGTTCCTTGATTAAGTCCTTCTGTAACCTAGTGAAGTGTGCCTGATAGTTTAGTGACCATAAAGCCAAGGTCTTTGAGGAGTAAACGTACTTCCCATACCTGTCCAACACTCTAGATTCTCTACTAGGGGATGGACAGAGGAGTTCTGTTCAGCCAGCTCCTTTTGGTGGCTGGAGCAACAGCCATGGCATCCACGGGGATTCCCTTACTCCAAATCTATCTTTAAGTGCTCCAAGAATGTTATCCAGATCCCATAGAATTGTTTCTACAGTATCTAGTTCCTTCCATGCCCGGTGGGAGAAAGATCTATAACCATATCTGCCAGGGGAGTAACCCAAGATGTAGATAGGCCAGACCCAAAGACGTCTAGGAACATCAATTCCACCTGGAAAGGGATTTCAGAGCCACCTTTTTGGCACAGGATTTTTAGAATGTCTCAAAGGAGACGTTTTCTGGTGGAAATCTTGGGGACCCTTCCTCTTCATTAAAATTGGTGTCTTTGGTCAAAGATTCCTGAGGGGGATCTAAGTGCCTCTTTTGCACAACCTCTTCTGGGGGACCTCTTCAATGAGGTGTTCTGAAGAGGTATCGGAAGAAGCATGGCATTCTCTATCTGGAATTGCCTGGAAGCTACTACAGCTTGGCTGTCCCTGTGGAGTAAGATGAAGAGACTCAGAAGCAGGATCCAAAGTTGGAACAGAGTACAGATCCGAAGAGGTAAGAGTTGAAACAGCTCTTGAGTGAGAGAAAACACTCTCCACCACCTTGAAGGCCATGGGACCAGGAGAAGCAGAAGTCAGCCTAGCCAGACTCAAAGATCTTGGATCACAAAAACGGGGTCTGCCCCATTCATCTGCTCAGGGGGAGGAGTCAGAGTCGAGCTGTCCAGTGCTGAGCCTCCAACAGGACGTGACTGCTCCAAAAGCCTCGGAGTCAAAGTCATCCCTCAGATGTGATGCTATCACTTCAGCTCCAAGACACATCCTACTCAAGGGGAGTCAGAGCTGAACAGATCAGGGAAGTAGTCGGAGTTGAAGATAAAGGCATCTTCGGAACCAGCTGTTTGATCCTTGCATATCTCGGACCCAAGGGCTCCGTAACAGAAGGTCAAATCAGAAAAGGAAAGATGATGGATGTGAGGAAGGTTTAAGGTTCACAGATATGATGGGAGACAGAGATGGCAACCCCCCCCCCCCGTTTAGATCTGTGTTTTGAGAAATGTTCTCATCATCCTGTCTGCCTCTGCTTCAGAAAGACTTCAGGAAGACCTGATCGAAGAGGAAGTGGACGGTGTTTGAGAAGCCTTTCTTGCAGTCTCTTGTAGGAAAAGAGACCTCAGTCTTGGAGACAATGGCTCTGGAGAAAACCGAAGGCTTCAGAGCTGAGAAGACTTTGATGATGAAGGCCTAGGATCTGTAGATTTCAAATCAGAGGGCTTGAAGATTTAAACTGGAAGTTCCAATGTCAAAGCAGATTTGGGAGAACTGACAGGAGAGTGCTTTCTATGCTCTGTAGACTTAGATTTCTGTGAGGCAGTTTGAGCCCCTGAAGTAGAAACAGCAGAAGAAGAAGCAGAAGTAGGGATAAGCCCTTTAAGCACCAACTTGTTGGGTCAGTTGCTGATAGCCCTGGTATTAAAGCCAGCATGAATTGTACAAGGAGCATCTGGATGAGAAGGGGTAAACAATAAACGCACTCTTTCTGGACATCAGAGTTGGACATGTTGTGCCCAGATGAAGTGAACTTTTTAAATCCAGTAGCCTTTTCAGCCATTGCTGTAAACTTGCGAACGAAAAAAAAAAGTCAAAAGAATGACAGATTTAAAGGTTTTTCTTTTTTCTTTTTTAAAGAAGAAAGAGAAAATTATATCAACAATGGTAATAAGATTACCTTATGGGAAAAGGTAAAGAGAAGTAGAGAGATGCCAGCAATGGTAAAATAGAATACCAAAGTATGATAAGAAAGGTTTGAAAAAATATTACTAGCTTAGCGGGTAAAGAGAGGAAGCTATATAATGTAATAAGTAAGGAAAATTGGTTAAACGTTAAAGTTTTTCTCACTATTCCTGAAAAAAACACTGCCTGAGCTCAAGAGAATGTGATCCCAACCAAATAGTTAAGAGTGGCAATTGAGATCTGAGGTGGTACAGTGGTCAATGGCATTATGGGTAAAGGGTGGAACTTGAGAGTTGCATCCTAGAATCTAGTGAAAAGCAGCCGAGTCTGATCCGAGCATCAGATCTAAGACTCATTCGTTCAGGAACGAATGAAAATGACAGCATCAGACCTTATTTTTCTATATAACAGTAAACATACCATTCATCCATTCTATTGGCTCTACTTGCTTCTTAATGACACTGACAGTCACTATGCATTTCAGTCCCTGTTCAGCTTTAATTTCAAGTACAACAGATACCGTTTTAATAGCCTATATTATTGGTACTACATTTGTTTTTATTTGGCTCTGATATTCTCTTGGCAATGCCCTAAGCCTGTCAATAAATGGAGATAGCCAATCAGGATATCACTGCCATGGTTCTTTTGAGTGTGTTAAATGTTTTGTGGCTCTATCATTGATTGTGAACACATGCAGTCTTCTTTGTCTGCATGCTGTGAATTAATTTTACCATTCTGGTTTCTCTCAAGCAATCCAATCCAAAATATTAGGAGAATTTACTTATTTAATTGCTATTATTTGAGAAAGTTTGAAGTTTTTGAACCAGGGGCAGAACAGGTTAACAATGTACGCACAGCTCTCTCTAATATCTTCCTGCCTCCACAGCTTCAAAAGTATTATCTGAAATTACGTTAAACAATTTGCATTTGCATCAAGTTTAAAAGCTATATCCTGTCAGTTGCATTCCTCCTTATTTCTTTGCAAAAATCAGACTTACTTCTTGTTTCATTTGTTTATGATTTCACTGTGTTAATTGTTTTCATTTTGGAAGTAACTATAAACAGTTCATTGTCATACTTTTGTCCAACAACATGCACATTCTTTTGCATTTACACAATGCACACAAGTATTCTTGTCTAGCTTTGATTCAACATAATTGATTATGTGCTTGGCAGCTCTTTTAAGCTTATAATTATGTCTACTGCAACTTTCAGTTAAAAAGATACAAAATTTTCCATCCTGAAAGCGTTGCTACAACACATTGGCTCATTGGTTTCTCTATAGTATCCATTGTTTTTACAACACATCCTGCTTTATTTCTCTTTCAGTCCTTATTGTTTGGCTCACAATTTAATTCACACACCTCCTCATCAGTTAACGCACAAATCCTGATCTTTTTATAAGTTCAGGTCTGTTTCACCTACAGTCTGCCTCTTGTTCCATGTCTTATACCACACATTATTCTAATATAAGAGAATCATACACCTCATTCAATTCACAGTCTTTAGCTCTGTTCTTTAGCTAAGTAACATATACAGCTATAGTTTCTGTATGTCCTTGAGTTCCTGTAAAGAACAAAGATCTAATAAATAGCACAATCTTTCTGAGTTGCCAATAATTATATATTTGATCTCTAAATCCTGCTGTTGTGTCTTTCTGTTCGCCAAGGAGGAAGAAAAGTTATCTACAGCTTCCTCACCATCAGTCTGCAGGAATGTTGCATACTGTATCTCTTCAAATTTCTCAGTTAAACAACTTGCAATGAGGAATTCATTAAATTTCTGAATCCAAACTTTCCAATATACGGCCACATTCTCAGACAATAACAGGAATCCCACTGGCAGCACTTGTTATATATTTCCAATGAGAATTATTCTTCTATAGGTCCTAACAGACAAACTGGCAAGAATTGTATGCCTTCACTTTTGCAGATATATTTTTCAGTTCTGGCAGATATTTCTACATTATGACATGTCATGTCACAAGGCTTAATACATAACACACACAGGAAATGTGGTGTAGCTTCTTTAAAGTCTATACTCAAGTAAAATTTTCTGAAACTTATGTGTACCACACAACAGACAAATCACTGCAGCTAGCAAAATTGTTAAAGCTACACACCCATGTATCTGAAATTATCATTATAACTGAAGATTTTTTTTAAGAAAAACAGCAAATGGTCAGTAACACTGAGACACTACACAGTTGAAATTACTTTAGTTCAGATAGAGATGTGTATCACACAGCGGTAAAGAGAAATAAAGAAAGCTCTTGGGTAATTCTTGATATGTATGCCTGCCTCATGTACCATCAAATGTTTCAAAGAATACTAGTGTTAGATCAGCACAATTTTAGTATGGCCAATTAACTAGAAACGTTTATATGAAGCAAAAGGAAATGAGAGTTCACATACAGACATAAAGACAATGTGCACTCTTCATAAAGACGGTGCCTGGGTTGCAGGACTGAACTTTGTACCCTCAAGCTATGATAAACAGATCTTATTTGTGAGCCATAAATCTAACTACAAGCAGTCATGGTTTTGAGAAAAACACTGATGATGTCAAAGATTGTCTTTCTAGTAAGTTTTCCAAGCTTCGAAGGGTATGACTACAAAAATAAAAATGCAGTACATTTTCAGTCTTTACAAAGGCACAGAAAAGCACAGCAGACATTTAAAATTACAGTACTGACAACTTTCATACTAACCAATCAATACTAAACAGCCAATGGTATTTTATTCCATCACATGTCAGACATATGTTTAAGTACTATCCTCTTTAGATGAGTTTTTGGTATTCAGCATGACCTGCAAGGGCCTACTTGGTGGCTTCAGCCAAAGAAAGGCAAAAGGACACTGTAAGGAATGAGTACAAGTCCTTGGAAATGGAAGTGTTTGGCTGGAGTACAACTCAACAGCTACAAATCTAGCAACAGAAAGCAGACTGATTAACTTAAAGGTAGGCAATATTTTATCAGTCATATTTCTAATTAATCTAATTACCTTAAATAAACACCATTAAATAGGAATATTAAGCTATCACAAAAGCATTGGTTAACTTGACTACACCATCTACTTCACATTATGATGAATGTATTAATTAAAGGAATAAAAAAACAAATAAAATAATTGAACCATCGACATGCTCTGAGTGAGATACTTCTTGGCACAGTCAAAATACTGAGATGTGGAGTGCGTCTCAGAAAGATGTGGGCTGATTTCAGAGGTATAGCTAGGGTAGAGCAAAGGGGCTGCCACCTTGGAAGCAAGATGCCAGCTGGGTGGTAGTGCAGTATCTGAATGCTGACAATGCATTAGCAGCCATGAATCAAGTGCTTCAGTGCTCCACGATGGGAAGGGCCACAGATTAAAGACCCCCTTTTATTGCTCCAAATCTTTGAGTTGAGGGGAACTGCAAAGGGCACTAGAAAGATGGCTTAGGCTCCAACTGATACAAATATATACTAAAAACTATACAGTACTTCCTATTTTTACATTTTCTCTGTCTCTGGTACAGTTTCCATGACACCAAGCAGCAGCAAACAGGATATGACTGAGTCAGTAAAAATGGTGCTATATGTTTAAAAATATACATTTTGAGTGACAGACTAGTAGCTGGCTGCTCTACATATGTCAACATACTTTAAAAATAAACTACAACAAATATTTTAGTACTTCTTCCTTTATTATTAACTATAACGGCAATCACTGACAACTGCCTGCATGTGGAAAGTCAGTCTTCATTAAATAAAACCTAAAGACCTGAATTACCACCATTGTTAAACAATAAAAAGGAATCTTCAAAGAAAGGGAAATACAATCTATATGCATAAAGCTTTACATATACAACCATTTTGTTATAAATCAATAAGTAGCTAAAAATGAATCAATGAAGTTGAGATCTTCTACAGCATTACAAATGAACAAAACACTGGACGTGGAGGTTATGGTCAACCTGAAAACAAGTTCTAGCCTTCCATAGCTTCTCCCTGTGAAGTCTTTAGTTCAGTCAAAATAAATCTTGGGCTGCTGCACACACTTCACATTCTTTTGTTTAAAAAGCATAACAATGAGTACTTGTATGTTGCTTTGTCATTTTAACTATGTATGGACCTTTTGCTTTTGTGTGCAAGAGACCAGATGGAAGGGGAGCAGGGCTAGGTGTATCAGAGGTGGTTTCCAATTGTTTTATCATGGTGTGGATGGGAGGAGAAATGGCGTAGGCATTGTCCTGATGGAAGAGTATGCTAAGTGTTTTGGAGGTGAAAAGAGTGTCGGATAGAGTGATGTTTATGATGCTGGAAATTGATGGTGTAATGATGATGTTGTTAGTGCATATGCTCCACAAGTTGGGTGTGCGATGGATGAGAAAGAAAAATTTTGGAGTGAGTTGGATGAAGTGGTGATGACTGTACCAAAGAGTGAGAGACTGGTGATTGGAGCAGATTTCAATGGGCATGTTGGTGAAAGGAACAGAGGGGATGAGGAAGTGATAGGTAGGTATGGTGTTAAGCAAAGGAATGCAGAAGGTTAGATGGTAGTGGATTTTGAAAAAAGGATGGACATGGCTGTGATGAATACATATTTTAACAAGAGGGAAGAGCATAGGGTGACATACAAGAGTGGAGGAAGACGCACACAGGTGCATTATATCTTATGTAGAAGGGCCAGTCTGAAGGAGATTGGAGACTGTAAAGTGGTGGTAGGGGAAAGTGTAGTTAGGCAGCATAGGATGATGGTTTGTAGGATGACATCGGTGATCAAGAAGAGGAGGATGAGTGTGAGGGCAGCACCAAGGATCAAATGGTTGTTGTTGTGTCTTTTCGGCTTTTCCCGGTTAGGGGTCGCCACAGCGGAATTCCAGTCCGCTAATGATTGGCAGTTGATTTTTACGTGCCGAGTTGCCAGCCCTGACGCACAACCTTCAACGAAGGTATGCCCATTCACGCATGTCTCCACGCAGAAGACGCTCTAGCTGAGAATCGAACTGGACAGCATCTTACTGTGAGGCGACAATGCTACCGTGGAAACTGAAAAAGGGTAATTGTGAGGTGATGTTCAGGGAAGAGTTAAGACAGGCACTGGGTGGCAGTGAAGAGTTACCGAATAGCTGGGTAACTACAGCAGAGCTAGTAAGAGAGATGGCTAGAAAGGTGCTTGGTGTGACATCTGGAAAGAGGAAGGAGGACAAGGAGACCTGGTGGTGAAATGAAGAAGTGCAGGAGAGTATACAGAGAAAGAGGCTGGCGAAGAAGAAGTGGGATTGTCAAAGAGATGAAGAAAGTAGACAAGAGTATAAGGAGATGAGGTGCATGGCAAAGAGAGAGGTGGCGAAGGCTAAGGATAAGGCGTATGAAGAGTTGTATAAAAGGTTGGACACTAAGGAGGGAGAAAAGGACCTGTACCAATTGGCTAGACAGCGGGACCGAGCTAGTAAAGATGTGAAGCAGGTAAGGGTGATAAAGGATAATGAGGAAAACATACTCACAAGCGAGGAGAGTGTGTTGAGCAGATGGAAAGAGTACTTTGAGGGGTTCATGAATGAAGAGAATGAGAGGGAGAGAAGGTTGGATGATGTGCGGACAGTGAATCATGAAGTGCAGTGGATTAGCAAGGAGGAAGTAAGGATAGCTATGAAGAGGATGAAGAAAGGAAAGGCTGTTGGTCCAGATGACATACCTGTGGAAGCATGGAGGTGTTTAGGTGAAATGGCAGTGCAGTTTTTAACTAGATTGTTTAATGAAATCTTGGAAAGTGAGAGGATGCCTGAGGAATGGAGATGTTTAGGTGAAATGGTAGTGGAGTTTTTAACTAGATTGTTTAATGAAATCTTGGAAAGTGAGAGGATGCCTGAGGAATGGAGAAAAAGTGTTTTGGTACCGATTTTTAAGAATAAGGGTGATGTGCAGAGCTGTAGTAACTACAGAGGGATTAAACTGATCAGTCACAGCATGAAGTTATGGGAAAGAGTAGTGGAAGCTAGGTTAAGAAGGGAGGTGATGATTAGTGATCAGCAGTATGGTTTCATGCCAGGAAAGAGCACTACAGATGCGATGTTTGCTCCGAGAGTGTTGATGGAAAAGTACACAGAAGGTCAGAAGGAGTTGCATTGTGTCTTTGTGGATTTAGAGAAAGCATATGACAG
Organism: Protopterus annectens; assembly: GCF_019279795.1. NCBI lineage: Eukaryota > Metazoa > Chordata > Ceratodontiformes > Protopteridae > Protopterus > Protopterus annectens. The sequence continues at coordinate 573,325,871 of NC_056734.1, read as the reverse complement.
GGTGCCTAGAGAGGAGTTGTGGTATTGTATGAGGAAGTCGGAAGTGTCAGAGAAGTATGTAAGAGTGGTACAGGATATGTACGAAGGTAGTGTGACAGTGGTGAGGTCTGCGGTGGGAGTGACGGATGAGTTTAAGGGGGAGGGTGGGATTACATCAAGGATCAGCTCTGAGCCCTTTCTTATTTGTAATGGTAATAGACAGGTTGACAGACGAGATCAGACAGGAGTCCCCGTCGACTATGATGTTTGCAGATGACATTGTGATCTGTAGTGAGAGTAGGGAACAGGTGGAGGAGACCCTGGAGAGGTGGAGATATGCTCTAGAGAGAAGAGGAATGAAGGTCAGCAGGACTAAGACAGAATATATGTATGTGAATGAGAGAGAGGAATGGTGAGGATGCAAGGAGTAGAGGTGGTGAAGGTGGATGAGTTTAAATACTTGGGATCAACAGTTCAGAGTAATGGTGAGTGTGGAAGAGAGGTGAAGAAGAGAGTACAGGCAGGATGGAGTGGGTGGAGAAGAGTGTCAGGAGTGATTTGTGACAGACGAGTACCAGTAAGAGTGAAAGGGAAGGTCTACAAGAGGGTAGTGAGACCAGTTATGTTATATGGGTTGGAGACAGTGGCATTGACAAAAAGGCAGGAGTCAGAGCTTGATGTGGCAGAGTTGAAGATGTTAAGATTTGCACTGGGTGTGATGAGGATGGACGGGATTAGGAATAAGTATACTAGAGGGTCAGCCCAGGTTGGAAGGTTTGGAGACAAAGCCAGAGAGGCAAGATTATGTTGGTTTGGACATGTGCTGAGGAGGGATGCAGAGTATATTGGGAAAAAGATGCTAAGGATGAAGCTGCCAGGTAACAGGAAAAGAGGAAGACCTAAGATAAGGTTTATGAATGTGGTGAGAGAGGACATGCAGGTGGTTGGTGTGACAGAGCAAGATGCAGAGGACAGGAAGAAATGGAAACAGTTGATCTGCTGTGGCGACCCCTAACGGGAGCAGCCGAAAGAAGAAGATGAACCTTTTGCTTTTGAGACTGCAGAGGTCATATTCCATCTCAAGATGGCAATGTAAATTACTCACACATCTCACACATTGCTGTTTCTTGCTTTTGTTGGCATTAGTCAACCACTTTGAAAAAACTGCTACATGCACTTCTGTTTTCTTAACATTTATTTTAATGTAGTGCAATTCAGTATTTACAAGAAAATAATATATTAGTTGATGCAGAGGGTTAAGTCTGTGAGCTGTAGTTCCTGGGGTACATGGTTTGATTCCCTCAACCCTCCTTTGCTTACTGCGTGACCATGAGCAAGTCAATTAATCAGACATTGCTGGGTTATCCCAGAAAAAGGACTATGTCTCCTGTGGGTCTACCTGGTTAACAAATGGGTATTATTACAAGGTTGAGGGGTTGGTATAATGGTTAAGGTGTTTATCTTGTGAACTTTAGATGATAACATTTCATACTGCTGTTTCCTTTATTTGACTTACTACACTTGGAATCCACTACAGTCACCATTAGTAGACGTTATTTTCTAAAGAATTAGAAAATCAGGGATATAATTACCGTTTGCATTTGCAGCATATCAATTCCAAAATGTGCTAAATGTTTTGCTAAATGGGGATCCAATACTGCCTCCTCTTCATCAAATGAATACACATCTACAGAAAAGACAGAAAAAAAACATAGATTCAGATATATGGGCGATAATTATGCACAATAAAAGAAAATTAAGTTAAGTCTTTCTTACATCTATGATTCAAATCTGCTTACCTCATATGCAATCAGCCACTAAATAATTAGATAATATTTTAAAGAACTGATGAAGGCAAGGAAAAACAAACACACCTTTGTTTTCTTACCTAAAAACAATGCCACTAGTCAGAATATCCCTAAATTCTCTGTCTCTATTAGTGAGATTGCTAGCTATACAATAAATGCAAAACAGATAAAAACTCAAGTGATACAAACACCAGTTGTAAACTAAAGTAACAGCGTAGCAGCAAAATGGTATGTCTGTTCAACTCCGGTGCATAAAATCTCCCAAAAACCAACATTCACTGAGAATATGAATGAAAAATCACAAAAAATAAATGCTGAACCCTGCTCTGTTGAGCACAGAGGAATAAGATGTGACTGATCTAGATGATGTGAGTTCAAATAATGACGCAGGTGCCAGAACAGACTAATAGGGAGGGTGAAAGTAAGCAGCTTTCCCATCCTGGGGAGTGGGGGTTTACCAGTCAGGCAGTCTGCTCTGCTCCTTCATAAGTAGAGGACTGCATTCATAAAAGGCCATTGACAGGGTGTTGTTGGCATGACTCTCAAGCCAGTGAAAAGTTGCCCTTGGTGAGATGTGTGTGCGAGTGTGAGCAAACACATATTGTGGTAGGGTGAAGGAGGCCTCTTCGGTGACACATGTGCCAACAACACAATTACTTAAGTAGAAAAGCCTTGAGGGCTGTCCCATGGATCAGTTTGCATTTCACAATGAATGGATGGACTGGGAATGGCTCTGGCCCTGTAAAGAATGAAAGAACCATGCAGGATCACAAGGGAGCTGATGGTCGGGAAGCACCAAGGATCCAAAAAAAAGCATAAAACTTCAATATTTATAGAATGGCAAGTATTTCTGATTAAATGTTGACAATAAATGAGGATTCACTTTTTCTAACTCTTGATTTATTGGCTACTATTCAAAACTTTTTTTTTGTAGTTCTGGCACACCTTCCTTTTTAATGTTCATAAAAAATATCATGCATTTATACACATTTTTTGCCACAATAAAATGTTCCATTAAGCTAAGCTATTCTTTCTGAGACTAGAAACATTTTCCTTGTTTTAATTTATTTCTAAATCGTTTACAAACCACCTAAAAATTACAAATTTTGTACAGCTCTCTTTCATATTATCATTGCATGCTACGCTGAAGCAGCTGCTGAATTCTAATTAAAAACGCCCATCATGTAATTAATCTAGCTACATACAAATCAGTCAGCCCAAAGCAGAAGTTTATAATCTATCATTCATGGTCATGTGAAAATGAGGCAGTCAACACTGAGTTAATTATCTTGTTCCATTTAACATGAAGCATGTTGGTTATAAATTCCCAAGACAGCATGTTATTGCTTACCATACCTTTATAACCACAACTAAAGTATCGTAAAACAAGAAAGCAAATAAGCAAAAGATAAAACTATATTTACTATATACAAATCACTGTACAAACAGGCATAAGACAAAAACGCCCCAATGTGAATAAATGTCTCACTTGAACTTCCTGTCACTTTCTATTCCCCCAACAAAATGAATTCAAGGACTCAAACAATGGATTGATTTCCCTCTCTTCTTCACCCAACCATTATTTCACATTCCTGTTCTCTGAGTTGCTTCACTAGACATTTCAAAATGGTGGCTCTCTATTTTTCCATTTCGCAGGTGTAGCTTTCTTTGCCATTACCAGAATTATCCACATCAATTCTGTAATGCTTCTTTACCATCCTGCCCTCACATTACTTCCAGGAAAGAAGCTTGTCATAGTTGAACTGTCTGAACCACCTATTTTTCTTTAATCATTTCCTCTTTTTCTCCCTAAAGTGTTCTAGAACCTCACAAGACCAAAACGTGCATCCAGTCTCCCTGTCCTCCTCATCTATCGCATCTCAAGCAACTCCCGTCAGCTGCCAAGAACAGTTTAGAGACCCTTGCTGTTATATAAAATAGCTATGTAAATCTTCCAGGCAAAAATATGAAATTCCCTCAATCATATTGCCTTACCTGCAACAGGCAGACCATTTGCTAGTCCTCTGCCTACAACTCTTCCTGTATTATACAATGCCTCCTCTAAAACGTGCACGCTGATTGGCCAGCCCAACCAGCGTGCCCGTTGTAAATCCCTCAATATACTAACGGAAAAAGGTCCGTCGCCCGGACTTTTCCGTTAGTATAACAATCTCGCTATGTTAAAAGAGTTTAACATAGCGACACAGGTTTAAAAAAAGCAACGCAGATCTCCGTTGCTTTTTTTAAAGCTGTTTCGCTATGTTAAACTCCTTTAACATAGCGACAATGTAAAGCAATGGAGATCTTGCGATCTCCGTTGCTTTTTTTTTAAACCTGTCTCGCTATGTTAAATGAGTTTAACATAGCGAGACAGCTTTAAAATAAGTAACGGAGATCTCCGTTGCTTATTTTAAAGCTGTCTCACTATGTTAAACCCATTTAACATAGCGAGACAGTAAAAAGCAACGGAGATCTTGCGTTCTCCGTTGCTTTTGCCCACAGCTCTGATGTACTGCGTAGGCATGCAGTACATCAGAACTGCCGCAGAACACCAGACAGCTGCGGAAGGGCAGCAAAGAGGCATTATACAATGCCATTATTTAAGAAAAGTAATTATTTCTTTTCTTAAATAATGTCATTGTATAATAGCAATAACCCACTTCTGGGTGTGGGTAATGCTGGATTTTCCCACGGTTGTCTTTGTTTGGTCCCTCGGGCTTCACCCTCGGGACCAAACCACGCCAACCGTGGGTAAATCCAGCATTACCCACACCCAGGCGTGGGTTATTGCTATAATAATCTGCCCCACTCAGCTATCATTCTAGCCTTATTTTCTCCCATATTAAGCTATACAAACTAGCTACTGTTCCACGCTCACACCTTCCTATTCTTTGTTGCTCCTCTACCCAGTTAACCATATTTGGCATACTCTCTTTTGTTGTATACTCCCATTTTAACTGGAATAACTCTTAATGCAAACCTAAATAAAGCAAGGAGAGGCCCTGATGTAGGTAAAATTGTTACCATTCAATACGTTTGGAACCATATACTCACTTCTTGAACTATGTTTCATTTAACATTCAAAATATGATTTCCAGTTTATGCCACACATAACTAACTACAACTGCACATAAATTACATTTCAGAGGTACAAAATGGGTACAGCAAAAAAAAAAAAAAAAGTCATTAAGTGCTACGACTAAAAACTTTTACAGATTTTGCTCTTTGTTTCACTTCTCCTTATAACAGCTGTCACTATAAAGGATCCAAGCATAACATCAATAAACACTGAACAATTAACTACATAATCCATATCTGTCAGTACACAGAAAAGCAATCATTACAGCTGAAAATGCAAATTTTTTTTCAGGACTAAACCTTACAATTTTAACAGAGTATTCACTCAAGATTGAAAGAAAAAGTATAGACAAATGTGAAATTCCCCATGCCAGTATATTAGATTCTGGTCTTGCACACATTGCAGTATTTGGAGTAATGTTCACTGTGAGAAGGCCTGACTCTACCAATTTTTCCTGAATACATTTGTTTTGGAATGCCCCATGATTATGCTGTCTATGTTATTATACAGAAGTGATCTTTCCTTTATGCTTAAATTGTTTTGAGAGAGTAAACAGTCTCTCTGAAGAGAACAGATGCAATCCAGAAACTGCTGGACCTTTTTATCCTGCAATACAAAACAAAAAAAGTCCTTCAAGTTTGACAGAAGCAGTGAAGAGACAATTTCTGATTCCACAAAGGAAATGAGGAGGGGTACAGAATACCTGTGTTCTTAACATATTAGCTGATAGAGACCCAGTAAAGACGATCTTGTGTACTGTCACAGAGTTCTTTACAGCAATCAGAATTTGGCATCATTTTTTTCTTAGAAGCGCCTGCGCATAAGATAGCCAGTGCTATGATGCCACTCTGACTATATAAGCACACACTTCCCCATGCCCACCAGTTTGCCTGAACCACAAGTGAGTACGTTCTTGGAAATAACAATGAATATTTAGCATCCCCACTGCTAGCAAGTGGTAATACTAGTATACAACTGCCTGATTTGCAGAGACTAGTTAGAGGAGCTGCTCACTTTCAGCCAGTGGGAGCCTAATTCTTGACATATCAAAGAAGGTCCTTTTGTAGATCAACTGATAATAACGAAAGTGTCTGACTTAACCAAACATCAAAGAGTTTCCTTGATGGGTCCTTTAGTTGGTCTGAATCCTAAGCAATAAGGCACTTGCCATCAGGATTAAAAGAGCCAAAGGACCTTACAGGAGAGTCCAGAAAAAATGATTCCCACAGAAAATTCTAATCACAAAAGGCCTGATTCCAGGAGTTGTGGCTAAGACAGAGAAGTTTGCAGAAGGGAAACACGATGTACCAAAACTCCTACAGCCCAAGTCTGCCATAACACAGACTAAAGCAAGCACTGGAGACAGCTATTCCTGAAGAGAAGACATTTAAAACAGGAGAGGCCCAGTGGCACACACAATCCAGCTGACACACCATTAAGGAGTGGCTAATTGGTGAATGAATCTCTTTCCATCTTGGATGTCAAGGAGATAAAATGTCAATACATAAAACGAAACTGGGACATTAAGTGCACAGACATCTGAGAAGCAGCATACCTCAGGGCCTTGACTTTACAATCATTTCCACAACTAGAAATACTACGGATCTGAATGGGCAAGCTCAGAGACAAAAAAAAACATATTTTGAGAAGAAAAAGAATCAAGGTGGGCAAACTAATCCAAGACAGGGACCTGTAAACAGGAGAACTGCCACTAGGAATGGAGCTTAACTCAAGGAAGAACACCAGAAATACTGAACCAGCAGGCCCATCAGTGGATAGATGCTTGTCAGAAAGGAAGTTCAAGTCCTGTAAAGCAAGAGGTTCCTTAAGTGAGGGTGTGAACCAGAACTCCCAATAAAACAAAAAACTGCTTGACAGCTGGTGTTGGATCAGAATCCTGCCCTCTGGTTGAACAATGGGAAAAAGACTACTTAGGGACTGTTGTGGAAAGCAAAGACCTGACTATACTAGAAAGTATTTTCAACTTAGCCAAATAGAAAAGTGAAATCAAAGTATAAGTCATTGGCCAGACCTTGTCAATAATGAGGAGGATTCATAGACTCCCAAAAGGCTAAATGAGACAAACTCCAAATGCCACCTTAACCACCAACAGGCAGTTAGAGTGAGATTATTCTGTACCACAAACTATATGGTGACACTTGGCATCATAGAAGTAACAAAAATAAAATCTTAAGAAACATTCCAAGCCATAAAAGTGATATCACCACCACCACAACTTCCATTTCTTTATATGAAGGAGGAGGATTTGTATTCTGCTTTTAACTGCATATTAAAACTTAAAAAGAGACCAAAGCTCTGTCTCTTGTGAGTCAGACAGAAAGTTTTCCCACCCCTCCACCCAGGTACTGTTGTGTTCTTAAACACCGCTGTCTTTCTAGTTGCCTGCCCCTTATGATAATTTGACCATGTATCTCATTTCCTCTCCGCTTTTACTGGCTGGTGAGTAAGCATACAATTATAATTTTGTGAAATCACTCCCCTTCAGCTATTTAAATTTATTGGCCATCCTACTGTATTCCATAGTACCAGAATATAAAAGTGACTACCCCCTTTCAATCTATCTTCCTGTGTTAAAAATAGTGACTCTCCACTAAAACTTAACTTTTTAGACAGGTAAATCTTAAGTTACCTACTTTCATATCTAACTCCTCTAGTGCACACTGCAGTGTTTAGGATAAACCATTTTTTCCATTTTACCTTTAAGCATCTATTGCAGGACCACCAGTTATTGGAGAGCCCACATTCTGCCTCTCAGTAGTCATCTTGGGATTAGCACTTCTGTTTTCTACTGGTGAGAGAAGGAGTGCAGTTAGCCCACATTCTGCCTCTCAGTAGTCATCTTGGGATTAGTACTTCTGTTTTCTACTGGTGAGAGAAGGAGTGCAGTTACATTATTTCCTGGAGACTGCTGATCACCAGAAAGCTTAATAACTGCTTTATAGGTGACAGTTTGGAATCTGTGTTTATATTCTGATCCTGGTGAGAGTAGGAGCAGAGTGCCTTGATTCCTGACTCTTTCTGGTTGGAGAGTGAGTGTCTGTGCTTAACGTACATGATTGGTCTGGTTGCTATTCGAAGCATCTACCAGAAAAAGGCTACAAGCCTGCAGAACCTTGCATCATCTGGGACAAAACTGTGGATCACCAAACAGGTCGTGGCCTGCTTCTCTTCTTGGGATTGGTGCTAACATTTTGCTTCTAGTAAGAGAAGAAGCAAAGGAGTATTCTATCCCAACAGTGTGAAGCTGTGCTGAGACTAGTATTAGCAGTAGCCAGGCAGTAGCCATTCATGCGACTCCCCTCTTTTCATCATTCTTGACAAGCTAATTCTTTTATTTTTTCACTAAGTACTGGTTGATTTCTTATTAACTTTAGAATATCTGCCTAAATACTTAATTTTTAAATTTTCAAGTTCTATGCATTAGTTTCCTCTCAAGTCTTTGGCAGTGCTCTGTACAGACTCGTGCACCTTGAGTGACATTTTTCCTGTAAAAGGAATATATAAGGAAACGGCTCCAACCCAACATTCTCATACTAGGTGACTGCTCCAGTACTTTGTAATAATGACCATCCCTCCTGGGGTAAACGTCAGTTCTCTGTGCATTCTCCTATTAACCTGGTAAATGTGGGCATTCTGAGGCAGTGTAGCAACTGCCTCATGTACACATACAACCCTCTCCTCTTATCTCCCAACACTCAGACTTGTAAGAGATGCACTTATATATCCAAATTGGAAACCATGTATTCTAAAGCCAAGACCAGAATAGCTGGTCAAGAGGAGAAGGTCAACACCTGCACCACACCACATGCAACACAACACCCACCATCACAGATCTCACATAAAAACACAAACCACACACCCATCATCATGGAGGCTCTCAATAGAAATCTACCCAAACAGCAGAGACTTCCAAGGCAGAAACGCACTCGACCAACACAACACAGCACAAACCACAAGACATATAGCTCACCTACACAGTGTGCCCCTCAACCTAAGCCCCCAAGGCAAAACAGCTTGCCCAATACACTAATCATAGTTGACTTGATAGTGAGGCACACTGATGTCCCTCACTAGGTTGAATAAGGAGAAGGTAACAGTCAGCTGTCTATCAGGTGCCAGAATCCGACGCATAACACATGCACTCAGGTCACTACACAACAAGTACAAGTATGACTCTGTCACTGTACATGTGGGTGCGAATGTCCTGAGATGCACCTCCCTGGACTACATGAAAACAGACATAGAGGAGCTCTCAGATTATGTGGCCCAGGCAGGTATGACCCTAGCCCTGAGCAGCAACCTACTGTTGCCCAGAATGATACCGCAATACAAGCAGAAAATGACTGACTTCAACAATTGGCTAAGTTTCTGGTATCATTCTCAGGGGATCCAGTATCTGTCTGTTTGGGATGACAAGACTGACAGACCTTGATGCTTTGCCAGAGATGGCCTACATCTGTCACCCCTGGGTTTCCGGATACTGGCTACGGCCCTTGCCACCCCTAAAGTGCATTTTTTAGGCGATGTTCCAAAGACCAAATTACCACCGTAACAGCTACAAACAAATGCAATCTGAGGGTCATGCTGCTCAATGTTAGAAGTCTAAATTTCAAGCTGCACTTGCTCGAAGCACTCCTCAAAATAGTGAACATCGATATTTGTGCTGCAACGGAGACCTGGTTTAAAGCAGCAGAAAGCACCCCTGTGCTACAAGGATATAACTCATTCCACACCTTTCGGCCCCAGAACATGGACCAAAGCTCTAAAGGCAGTGGTGTCTCCATATACATAAAGAATATGCACACCTCCAGATTAGTAGCCCAGCATAACGCATCTCAGATGCTTCAGTTACAACTAACATTGGGTAGGATAGCGATTCAGGTCGTAGCCTGTATAGGTCTCCAACCATGTTCCAAGACTCTAACTCCATGTTCCTAAGCACCCTAGAAACTATTAGGGTCCAACCCAACATTCTCATACTAGGTGACTTCAACTACCCCTCCATCAACTGAGAAAACTACTCATGCACCAATACATTGGCCCAACACTTCCTGGAATTCATCAGTTCCAATGTCCTGGACCAGTTCATTCTTACCCCCACTAGAGGAAGCAATATCCTTGACCTGGTTATTACTGACATGGGCAACCTTTGCTCTACACCAATAGTCAATTCCTCCCTGGTTAGAACCGACCACAAACTAATCACCATGAAAATCCACATCTCATCCACACCCCCTGCAAAGGTAACCACCATGAAAAACTTCTCCAAAGCTGACTTTGGGCTCCTAAAAAGAGAGGTGGATAACTTCACGGCACCCATGTGAATGGAAAATAGATGCATGACTGCCGAATCATACACCAATGCACTGTACAAACATGTACATAAATGCATGGAACTAGCCATACCCAACAGAACCAAGACGCTCTCCTCCAAAAAAAGGAAGTCAATCTGGTTGTCCCCTGCCATTAATAAACTCTACAACAGAAGGAAGAAACAGTTGCAGAAAGAGGTGAAGTCTCAAGACTGGAAAAACTTCCTTATCAGCCTGAAAAAAAGTTGAGATCCCTCATCAAAACCTCTAAAGCCAGCTATGAAGGCAGAATTGTGGCAGACACTAAAAGCAACCACAAAGCCTTCTATAGTTATATCAAGAATCTCCACAGCAATACCCAGGTTTGCTCCGAGTTACTGCACAATGGCACCTCATATACTGAGCCAACAGATATTGCCAACATACTGGCCGACAGATTCAGTGCCAACTTTACCCCTCTCTCCCCCCCTAAAGAACCAATCACAACACTGGAGGAATGCCAGGCACCCAGCATTAATGCAGCACAGGTTAAAGTTGCATTGTCCAAGGCCAAGAATACAGCTTCCATGGGACCCAACAATATCCCTGTTCTACATAATGTTCTACATAAACTACAAAGTGAACTGGCATCACATCTGTGTACCCTGCTCAATCACAGCCTCACCTCAGGCTTTGTCCCTACTGAATGGTGCACTGCTACAGTCATCCCTCTCCATAAAGAGGGAGCGACTACAGACCCTGGGAATTATCGCCCCATTAGCCTGAAGAGTCTGATATGTAAGGCTATGGAGTGCATCATCATGGACCTAATTAACAAGGATATAGGGAATCTCCAAACTCTAGATCCCTCACAATTTGGTTTTGTGAAAAGTAGATCATGCCTGCTCAACCTGGTCGACTTCTTTGAGTCAGTCACCAGAGCTGTGGATGAGGGCAAGGCAATCCATACAGCCTACCTCGGGCCTGGACAAGGCCTTTGATACCATTCCCCACTCAGGAATTATTGATAAACTCACCAAACTAGGCATCAACCCCTATATCACTAGGTGGGTTGCAAACTGGCTCACAGACAGAACCCACAGTGTGAAAGTAGTGGACTCCAAGTCGGACTGCCAACCAATCACAAGTGGAGTCCCACAGGGATCTGTCCTGGGTCCTCTCCTGTTTGGCATCTACTTCTCAAAAATCCAGGTCAACATGGAGGGACTCTGGCTGACCAAGTTCACAGACGACTGCAAGCTGGGAGTCATTATTAACTCCCCAAGTGATGTAGACATCCTACAGAAAGGCCTCACTGAGACCAATCACTGGTGTCAAAACTATGGCCTTAAGCTTAATGCCAAAAAATGCATCGTCATCCCCTTTGTGAAAACCTCAGTTCCCACTAATTACCACATTGATGGGAGCCCACTGAACACTTAAGGTGAAATCTGGGGACACAGGCTGACAGCAACCTCTCCTTCGACCACCACATTGCCACTGTGGACAGAAAGTCCTTCTATGTGGCACATCTCATTACCATGGGTTTTGCATCCAGGAAGAAGGAGGTCATCTCTCTCTACTCTTCCCTCATTAGGCCAATCATAGAGTATAATGCCCCATTTGGCATGTACCTCACTAGACACATGCAACAGCTGCAAAGGCCACAAAAGTACTTCACGAAGAGGATCCTAGGCATTAAACGCATGTCATACACGGACAGACAAAAAACTCCGGCTACTCTCTGTCTCATATCGTCTACTAAGTGGTGATCTCTGCTTGACTTACAAAGCCATGTCTGACCCAGCTCTGTTAGAAATGTTACATCTAAAGAAATCCCAATCCCTCCGTACCACAAACTTCAGAGAACCCAACCTCATTGCCACAATCAACAGAACATGCTGGAGGGAAAGGTTCATAACCCAGAGACTGCCCATGCTCTGGAAAAGGCTTCCCATGCATGTCAAGCAGAACACCTCACTAGCCCTCTTCAAAATTCAAGAGAAATCTTGATGAGTGGATGGGAAATCGAAAGTTCGCCCCAGGGATCACTCCTGTGGCTCTATTTGATAAGAGGCACTGGGAACTAATGTTGGGCAGCATGATCATGATGCCAGGGCACTTCTATGGGCTAGGCTTGTAAAGGCTCCAGGGACATTAGCCTAGTACACACCTATGAACCTAAGAAGAGGTCTTCAATATCCCCCCACAGCAGAAGGGATGATCTCTTGAACACTCCACTCTTGGAGATGCAGTTCAAAGGAGCACAGTGTAGCCAAAGAGGAGGACAGGAATGCTGCTGAATGACCACCAACAGGAACTAATCCACATGAATAAGAACTAATGAGAGAGACAGATGTTTGCAAGCACAAAAAGGTGCCGGGGTAGAAAAACTTCCTGCAAAGGAAAACGGCCTCTTTTCTCTTTTCCTGAAAAAGTATCATACTACAGACTATGTGTTGAGGTGAAACAGGAGAGACTGCTGAAAAAGCTAGACTCCATGTACAAATTTGTCAGAAATCCCACCCTTAGCTCAAAGTGGACAAAACAGATGGTCATAGAGCAGGAGCAACTGACACAAAATTGAAGAGAAGCTGCCCATTTGGCTCCACAATGACCAAACATCCATCAACAGTGATAGGAAAGCTGCAGAAAGGGAGGATCACCAGAATATGGTGGAGGGAATTACTCACCAATCCACAACTTCACGCAAGGAATAACACCAGGGGAATCTGACAGATTTAGAGTGTTTTGCAAGGAAGAGTTGGCAAATATTGCCAAGTCAAGAAGTGCCATTCTGATAGATTCCTACCCAAGAAGACTGAATGTTGTAATTAAAGCAAAAGATGCTTCAACAAAGTACTGGTTTACGGGTGTGCACATTTATGCAACAAGTTTATTGTATGTTTTTTATTTTGTATATGTTTTCCCCTAACGGATTTGTTTTTCAATTGAATTGTACAGGTTATAGGTCACATTAAAGGTTGGAAACGTTTTGAAATGATTTATTGTGGTCTCATTTTTTTATATCACAAAAACCTGGCATTTTAACAGAGATGTGTACACTTTTTATATCTACTGTATATACTGCCTCGGGGTGCGGAGAGCTAGAAAAGCTTGCAGAGATTGGGCACAGGCAGACTGAGGAAAACTGGCTGATCTAGAAATGCCTGGTGGCATACAATTAGCTACATTATAGAATTCTGATGACTCCTGATCTATGTAGAAGACAAGGTGAGCTCTAGGATATATAAAGAGCTAGCAAAAATGGCTGGTGGTACATAGCTTGAAATATTATAGTATTATGGTGAACTCTGATAAATCTAAAAAAGGAAGGAAAGCTGTACGATTTAAAAAGGAACAGCAAAAACAATATAAAACATTGCAATACAGTACAATATGATACAGCACAATACTGTGTATCTCAATATGATATAGTTAAGTACATCTCAATAAGGTATAAAACTATAAGGATTGAATGAACAGTTGGCATTGGTGCCACAGCACAATACTCCAAGAGACATTCAATACAGTATAACACAAGAAGAGGTGCCAGGCACAATATTCTGATGTCACATTCAATACAGAACCAAATTATTAGTGAATGAATGAAAAGCATACATGGATGCCTGGCACAATGCAATATTCTATCAGTCACAGATAACTGATTCCAAGAGGTGTTTAATATAACACGTAAAATTTTACATGAGACATTTGGCACAATACACAAGTATGCCACAACAGAGTGATCAAGGTGTCAAAAGGAAGCTTGGGTATTACAGTAAAAAATGCAGTGCAGCAACATGAATTAATGCAAAGTATGTGTAAAAGAGACATGTAAATACAACAGGCATGGAGGTACAATATAACAAATGAGTTAAAAAACTACATAGTAGATACTAACACAGCAGAGTACTAAAACAGCCAGTCAATACCGAGAAATACACAGCAGGATACAATAACAGTAGCAGTGCTAAATCTAACATCATTGTGGAGAAGCAGTGTTGCAAACTGCATGAAGACACAGTCAAGCACAGCCAAGCACAGGTAAGCAATAAAATATAGCAGCCCTAATACAGCAGGGTATAACAGCACCAGCTGTGTTAAATCTGACTTCATTAGCTGAAATCCAGTGATGAACAGTCCTGGCACATGCATGAAGTACAGACAAGTGTAGGATAACATTAAGGTGTACAGCCCAAGGAATACGATGACTGAAAGAAACTGACAGCTTTTTGTGACAATTTGGAGGATTAGGACAATTATCAAACTGAACACTTACTACTCTGGTATGCGATATGGTAGCAGGCAGTATTTTTGCCAAACCCACATTTCCAGATTCTCTGGGACTATTTTCCAAGTCAAATCTGTTAGAAGAAATCAAGGCAGTTCTGTTGTATGTCAACAGAGCCTGGAACACACCACTTTTAAAGAAGATAACAGCAGCAAACATGCCAAATTAATGCTATCAAATGGGGGAAGGCTCGCCTAGACCAATTTCTGATGCATAAATTATCACAGCACAAAACATGAGATGCATGCACACACACACACACACACACACGCGCACAGGCTGATGTACAAAATGAATAAAGTCATTTCTTGGATGGTGTGGAACTGTTTTACAAAAGAAATCTAGGAGCAAGCATGCAAGGCAAGTTTGCCATGATGTCAGAGTTCAGTACAACTCAGCCTGGAATACAGCAGGTTTGAAACAGATAGCAAGAGCACACAAGCCAATTAAAGTTAACATTGCTAAGTACCTGTAGATCAGAGTGTAAAGTGTGTGTGCTTGTATCTTTAAGAAGCATGCAAGGCTGTACATGCATGTATATACCCTGCACACGTGCACAACCTTAGTGCCATTTTGAAGCAGCAGCTAGGGAATAATCATGCATGATCATAGTCATTAATTGTATACAAGTTATTTAAGTTACAGTCTATAGTCTACAATAGTAATGTGTTTGTATATAATAAAGCTGCTTGAATATTTGTGTCCTAAGACAAAAGCAACATGGTATCAGAACCATGATTGAAGACAGAAGGATATTCAGAGCTATGAGATGTAAAGACGACAGGTAAAACCGAGAGAAAAGAGCACAAACATAACCAGAAAGAATCAAAGGTAATGAGAAATAAAACAAATTACTTACTCGATGCGAAAGAGAGTAAAGGGGCATTACAAAGGCACAAACCAGATTATCAGACAAGCGGAAAGCACAAACAGATTGTTAACTAAAGTAAATGTTTAAGATAAAAGTATTTGATGAAACAATTAACTGCAAAGCAAAACAAGTATGTTTAAAGCAGAAAATGAGTATGTTTAAAGCAAAACAAGTCTGTTTGAGGCAAAGTTGGGCATGTTTAGAGTAAAACGAGCACAATAAAAGTATGTTGGGCATGAAAAGGGCTTAAACGAGCAAAACGATTATAATAAGAAAAGAAAAGGGGCACATTAAGCAGAAATAAAGCAAAGTGACTGCATGTGTTTGGACAAAGTGCTGTATTTGGGCATAACTATGACTTCATATTGTATCAATGGCGTAACTAAAGTTATTTGAGTGTGTAAAAGGCTTACAGTGTGTGCTTATTACTGTCCATGCATTTGAAAAGTTCATTGTGTGCAAAGTGCAATTATTTCGTGCAATCCAGTCAAAGTACAGCTATTATGAAGAAAAGTTCTTGTGCTGGGTGTGTCTATTCGCAAAGTGCCACCATTACAGAGTGCTTCTTGTACTGTAGAGAGTTGTCTAGCAAGGTACTGCCATTTTGGGGACATTTCAGTATGCTGCATGCAGTTATTCGCAAAGTGCAATTACTTCGAAAGTTACTGAGTTTTGGACAACAGATGTTCGATATATTCGCATTGTGCAGTTGCTTGACATGTTTCTTACACTGCTAAGAGGTGTTTTCTTGCAAAAGATGACATTACAAGAGTATTACTGTGCTCGTGAGTTAACTGAGTCACATCGTAAACTTCTCAAATGTTTCCTAAAGTGACGACTTTAGCAAGTGATGGTGGTGAATTACTTTAGCATTTCTGCCTTTATCAATAAGATTCTGAAAAGTATAACAAGTGATGATAAATTACTTTAGCATTTCTGCCATTACCGATAAAATTCCGAAAGCACTGAAAAGCCCAAGTTATTTCACAAAGTTCAGTAAAGTACCGAAAAGTTATTTCATAAAGTTCAGTACAGTATTGAAAAGCCCGAAAAGTTTATTTCACAAAGTCCAGTTATTCGAAAGTACTACGAGTTCATTCATTCACATAATTCTGATAAGACCAACGAGAGTAAAAGTTCAGAACACAAAGGCATTGGACAAGTTCTGTTTATGCCAGAAACTTCTGCATATGTGTATGTGTGTATATATTCATGCTTATTCATAAAACCCCTTCACTGGTATGTGTTAATATGGCAGACAGAGTTCGAAAATCCCTACCACTTGTGTTTGATCAGAATATTGCGGAGAACTGGAGCATATTTGAGCAAAAGTATGATATTTTTATACAAGCAGCTTATGCAAATAGAAATGCACGCATCAGGACATTCATTTAAAAAAAAACTAGCAGGGTCAGGGCCATAGAAAGAGACCATTCATTTGTGCATGCACCAGTAGTGTATGAAGGAGAAGGTGTGGACTTTCATATTGTTGTACAAGCTTAATCAAGGGAAGACTCCAAGTGTTTGAAGTGCAATTTTAGAGAAATGTGCAACCCCCAGACTAATGTTACGTTAGAGAGGCATTTCTTTTACACAAGAGATCAAGAAACCAGGGGAAACATTTGCAGCTTATATGACTGACTTGAAAAACAGAGCCAAGACGTGTCATTTGTTATCTAAAAGATGAGATGATAAAGGACAGGCTTGTATGTGGTATTAATAATCCTGCTGTGAAAAAGACTTTACTTCGTGACAGTGATTTAATGCTGAGTAAAGCAACAGAAATTTGCCAAATCCATGAAGTGACAGAAAAAAATACAAGTATACTTGCGAGTGAGAAAAGCATGGCTTCAGTTGGCTCCATAGCAAACATAGACAGTATGCAACACATGACAAACAAGAACAGGCCTAAGCACGTGACAGCTACAGGATTTCCAAAGAAGCCACAAGGTTTTCTAGAAAGTTCCAGGAAAAATGTAAGCTCCAGCTCAGTGCAACACAAACGTGAATCAATAAAACCCAAATCTAGCTTTATAGTTAAATGTCGGAATTGTGGTGTGAATCATGGGTCTAAAACTGAGAAGTGCTTAGCATTTGGTCAGTAATGTCACAAGTGTAAAAAAATGGAATCATTTCCAAAAGTTTTGTAAATCAAGTAAGCTTCATGCAGTTGTAAAGAAAGGTCGTACAAAAAAGCAAGTTGATCAAGTAAAGCCAAAAGTCAGCTTTCTATGTACATGGTGTGTGTCAGTGATCTGTGAAATAGTTGATGAAGTAAACTTAGTGACAAGAAGTAAAGTGTTTTGTACAGTCCAGATTAATGGAAAATCCACAGAGTTCAAAGTAGACACTAGGTCAAAGTGTAATGTTATATCAGCGGACACATTTGCAAAAGTGAGAACTAACGAACAACTCAATATAACTAGTAGTGCAAGGCAAAGTTCAGTGATACTTTTTCTTTTTATATGGAAAAAAATAGGGGATTTTGTCCCACAAGATGGCAGTGGTGTACGCATTTTACTAGGATATTATGGGTTTTACATTGCTAAAAGACAGATACGTTAGTTTTAAGGAAAGAATATTTAGTAAGGTATTTTTATATTTACTTTTTACTGTTAGCTTTAAGTTTTACATTTTATTTGTGGTTCCTTCCAGAATCTTTTTGATATGCAAAAGTCAATATGATTTTATGTTACATGAAAGTTTCATATGCTTTTAGTTGTATTACAGCTTTTTACAGCCTTATACTGTTGTAAATAATTTAATATGTTAATTGATTAATAAAAATTAAGGGTGGGGTGGGGGAGGATAGTATATTAGAGTGGTATAGCACACATTTTTATTATCTGATGAAGTCCGTTTGTAAGGACGAAAACACAGAGGAATTGTTGAGCGTTAATGTACTGAATAAACCAGCTGCCTGATCCACAGAGAAGTGTAGTGTTTTGTTTCACTACTAGCAGACCTCTTTTTGGTGCCTTTTTGTTGTGGTTGGTTTCTTTTTATTTGGCCGAGAACTGTTACAACTTATTATTCTATGTAGTCCAAAAGCTACTGCAATCTTTATTGGGTCTCAAAAATAGTTTAAGAATGAATCTGCTTTCTTTTGCCAAAGAAGTTCATCATGTGAGTGCAGTTCCGAGTTCTAATTTCTCTGAAGCCATTTTTTCAGAGTATGCTGATGTTTTCAACAACAAATTGGGCAAACTTCCAGTTGTATATTCCATGAAGTTAGACACAGATATTACTCCAGTAGTCAGACCAGCAAGAAGAGTTCCGATAGCCATGCAAGACAAAGTAAAAGTTCAGCTGGATAAAATGGTACAGCAAGGTGTGATTTGTCCAGTCACAGAACCTACTGAATGGGTATTGTCCATGGTAGCTGCTCACAAGAAAGGCTCAGATGAAATCAGAATATGCACTGACCCAAGAGATTTGAACAAAGCATTAAAAAGACTATCATCCAATGTGCACAGTTGAAGAAGTTGCAGCTCTAATTCCAAAAGCCACTGTATTTTCTGTTTTGCATGCAGAGAGTTCATTTTGGCAAGTGGTGATGGCAAATCCTCAAGTCTAACTACTTTTGGTACTCCGTTTGGCAGATACAGATTCCTAACGATGCCATTTGGAATAAATTCTGCAAGTGAAGTTTTCCAGCGTGCAGTGGAATAAATTTTTTCAGGTTATCCTTGTGTCATAATAGTAGATGGATCTGTTAGTTGGAGGCAATGGTAAAACAGAGTATGACAGAAATGTCAAGAAAGTTCGAGACAGAGCATGTGAAGTGAACAACATGACAGAAATGTCAAGAAAGTTTGAGACAGAGCATGTGAAGTGAACTTAAAACTTAATCCTCTGATGTGTAAATTCAGACTTCCAGAAGTTACGTATGTAGGCCATTTGTTTATAAGTGCAGGCATGAGACCTGACCCAACCAAGCAAGCAGCTATTCTAGAGGTGTCAGCGCCAGATCATGTACAAAGTTTACAATGTCTTTTGGTTATGGTCAAGTATTTAAGCAAGTTTATACCAGATCTCAGTGAGTTGATAGCATCTTTAAGATAGCTAACATGCAAAAAATGTTGCATGGTCATGGTTGGAACATCATCAGAAGGCATTTGAAGACCTAAAGCAGAAAATTGCCACCCCACCTATGTTAAGATACTATGATGTGAACAAACCAGTTATTCTTTCCTGTGATGCTTGAAATTTCTGCCTAGGTGCAGTTATACTACAAGAGGTTAGACCAGTAGGCTATGCATCTAGAACACTAACCTAAACTGAGATGAAATATGCTCAAATTGAGAAAGAGCTTTTGGCTATAATATCTGCATAATCCAAGTTTCATGATTACGTTTATAGTCGAGTTATTCAGATTGAAACTGATCATCAGCCTCTAGTTACTATTCTAAAGAAGCCTATGGATTCTGCTCCGGCGAGATTACAAAGAACGATGCTCAAATTGCAAAAGTACAATTTCAAATTGGTCTACACCAATGGCAAATTGCTCTATTTGGCTGATGCTTTATCCAGATCTCTTAGAAATACAACAGAACAGATTGATGCAGAATTTATTTTTGACTTTGCTGTGATGCCAATGCGTAATTTTTCCACCACAAGACTTGATGAGTTAAGAGATCACACTCAGACTGATTCAATTTCAGAGACTCTCAATTATTATATTAATGCTGGATGGCCTTAAAACTAATCTAGTGCATCACCTGACGTGCAAACGTATTTTCCTTACAGAGATTAATTGTTGACGGAAGATGGCATTATTTTCAAAGGTCCTAAAATTGTTGTCCCTGCTTCCTTACAACAAGAACATATTCAGATTTTGCATCCTGGTCACCCAGGTCCCACATCCACTAACAGAAGAGCAAGAGAATTGGTATTTTGGACTTCATTATCGAAAGACAATGATAAAGTTCTTTCTTCTTTTTCAGTATGCAATAGTACTAGACAGCATTTGCAAAGAGGACCACTTCAGCTAAACCCAACTCCTGAACTACCTTGGTCTACTGTAGCAACTGATATCTTTGAGTGGAACAATCAACACTACTTAGTTTTGGTAGACTCTTATTCAAACTGGTTTGAGATTGATATACTACCAAACTTAACCTCAACTACGGTTATTACTAAGTTGAAACGTCATTTCTCAGTTCATGGTATTCCATACAAACATTTTCCTGACAATGGTACTCAAATTTATTAGCCAGTTGTTTCAGAAATTTGCAAAAGAATGGGACTTTGTACATGTCACTAGTACTCCTGAATATCTTCAGCCCAATGGTCTAGTTGAATGAGCAGTACAGAGTGCAGAGCAATTACTTGAAAGGTCAAAGCATGACAATACCGATGTATTCATGAATTGGATTAATCTCAGGAAACATACCCCGTGATGATATTTTTGGCTCACCTACTCAAAGACTACTTTCCAGGAAAACTAGAACTAAGCTACCTTGCTGCAGCCTAAATCTAAGAACACTAAAACCATCAAGGCTCAATTATTTAAGAAATGTACTAACCAGAAATCTAGTTACAACAGATTAAGCAGATTACTTCATCCGTTGAGGGAAGAAGAGATGGTACAAATCCAGACAACAAAAGGTTTTGATCAAATAGGACAGATTACAGGCATCTGTGCAGAGCCAAGATCTTACTTGGTAAATTCCAAAGGAGTGGAGTATAGGAGACATCTTCTTCCTGTACCAGAACCATCATCATCATTGCAGTCACAACATTGTATCTGTGATGCAAACTCCAAATCCAAGAATGAGTCAGACACTGTTTCCAAACCAGAATGTGCTCAAAAGTCTGATTCCGTTCCAGAAAGTGATTTGAACATTCCACAAGTCAACCATTTTGCAGAAACTGTCCCAGTTGATAAATCTAATGCCCAATTCTATGTCACACGTTATGGACAAGTGTCTAAACCAAGTGTGAAATACTCAGCAACGTGGACTTGATTGTACATACTTATCTGTTTAACATTGCATAATTCATGCCTATAGATTTCCTGTGATTTCTGCGTGCCAAACAGTCTCATAACAATTGTATGGTCTATTTCTCAAACAGGGAGGATGTAGATCAGAGTCTAGTGTGCTTGTATCTTTAAGAAGCATGCACGGCTGTACGTGCATGTATATACCCTGCACATGTGCACAACCTTAGTGCCATTTTGAAGAAGCAGCTAGGGAATGAACATGCACGATCATAGTCATTAATTGTATATAAGTTACTTAAGTTACAGTCTACAGTCAATAATAGTAATGTGTTTGTATATAAAAAAGCTGCATGAACAGAACCCACAATGATTCATTTATTTGTGTCCTAACACGAAAGTGACAGTACCCAACAGTTATTCAGGTCCAGAACCCACAGTAATAGCCTCTTCTCTTCCCAGTGTTGGGGGGAAGGAGGGGAGAGACAAGCAACAACAGGTGTAGATGAAGAAATCAGTACACCACAAAACATGACTTCTAAATCACACTCTAAATGTATAAAATAAATAAATCACTTATCAGAGGTGTGTCATAGTTTTCATTTCCAGTTGCGAGAATTCATGGCTAGTTTCTTATGTATTGCAGCTCTGGCTGTGTACTGAATACAACAATAGCCAAGCTTACCTATCATACAACTTCTATTGAAACAGGTATATGCCAATCTGATATACAGGCCCTGAGTCAAGCTCTTGCATCATTTAAAAAGATGATTATATATCATGCACAAAAATATATATATATATATATATATATATATATATATATATATATATATATGCACACACACATATACACACACAGATATACATATGTAACTAAGCATGTACATATGTAAATGGGTCCAAATTATAACACTGAAGTTACAGAACATCAAACATTATATGGTTGAGACCACATGCTCAATGTTCCATAACTTCAAAATCTAAAAAAAAGTCTGTTTTTTGAAAGTGAGCAAGCCTCCCTACATCCCCTAGAAATTATATTTACCAATTTCAAAGATCGCACTACAGTGGGGAAAGGGTAAATTCTGCAATCCCCACTAAATCGGGATCTCCATAGAAAACATCACCTTTTCAGAAAGTCAATCATATGGTCTCAACCATATAACATTTGATCTACTGAAGGTGACCCATGTGTGTCCTTTGGACTATTTTAAGCTCAGCCAGTTTCCCTTAGTGAGAATCAAATTCAGTACCTCTTGTTTGGTAGGTAAACATCTTAACCATTATACCAAATTCCAACATATATAGCCCTTTTTACGTAATACCTAAATCATCCTGCCCATGGGACATATGCAAGAGACACCCTAAGGACATAACAGTGTTTCAGTTGCATGGCTTTTGAATGCTCATGACTTTTTCATTTTTTTCACTTTTTTTTTTTTAAGCCTTTGTTGGTGCATTTAGGCCAATAAAGCTGAACTCCACTAGCTGTAAAGATACCTCTCAAACACTTAGTGCAAGAAATCTGGACAAACCCTGTCAAAATGGGGGGACAAAGGCCCAAAAATATAGACATATTTTAAATACTGCTCTTATAAACATAGAAAGTTGCTGGAGTAACAGGGTTTGTCTTAACATACATTTTCTGAAGGATTTTAAGTCTGAAACTTAACTGTATGTCATTATTTAGTGACTTCAGTCCTCAGATCATCCGAGTGATTTGCAAGAAAACCACAAATTTTATGAGGAACAGACTAAAAATATGAGCCAAAAATCTAGACAGCCGAGAGATATGGCTGTAAATACGTCATGTTTCACATTTTTTTTTCTTGAGCTTATCAGTATAGCATAAGTGGATTATTTGGCTATACTTTGGAAACACAGAGCTTAAGTCAAAGTCCGATGTCCTGACCCAGTCTAATTCCTGTCCTTCAGGCTTGGAATCAATGACTGAAAGAAAGTGAAATCTTTTTCTTTTGAAAGTCAGTGAGGAATTATAAACAACTAAAAGATAACATTTTGAACTTTGGATTACTGACAAAAAGATTTAGAAGGGAAATTTCCAGTATAGGCCTGCAGAAACCTTCCTTTATTGGTATTAGGAAAATCCTTGATTAAAAGCCTTTGCCAAGTGGTAGAGAGATACTCCCTGGATCAGCATCTTATGCAAAAAGGGAGGAAAGATAGAAACTTGGTTCACTGGGCAAGGAGGACAGAGGGAGGGTATGTCAAGTGTAACCCTGCTGAATTACATTAAGAACTAATCTGTCTGTAAGAGTCTGGGGCCGCAGAGAAAGATGAAGCCTTACAGAGATGGTGAGATTGCCAGTTTGGGAAGTGGGAGAGGCCTGTGCAGGCCAGCAATCATGCTAATTAATAGGACTGTCTGATTTTTTTGAGTTTTTTTTCTTTCTTTTTGGAGGCTCCTTGCCATGGCTTTTTAAAATCTTGTTTGCCAGCAACTTTCTGCTTTAATGGCTTATTGAAAAGGGGTGCTGAATTGCATGGACATTTTTATTTCATTTAAAAAAGGAGTTGAAAAAATCTAGGCCATTCCTTCTATCAGCTTTCCCCTTTCATCACACTGCTTTAATACCTCAGCTGTGGACAGGCCAAAAAGAACATTCTTATCTGAGGGAGTTTTTAAAACTTCAGTTTTAATGTCTTCAAGATGATTTTGAGAATGAAAACAAAACAATCTTTTCAATACTGACCCAGAATCAGCTGCATCATAAGCACACATTAAAATGTGCTTACTAGATTGAAAAACAAATGCAGCAAAGGCATTCGAGGGATTTTTTACCTCAGAAGGAAGGTTAACTAGAGTAAACTCTTACTTAACCAGAACTCAAGCAACCGGCACGCTCAAGCAACCGGCAAAAAAATATCGAAGAAATACAGTACAATTTTCATGTGTTGCACTTTCCACCCCCCCCACCCCCCGCAGAAACATACCTTATGTTTTTAGAGTTGTAAAAAGGAAGGCAGTAATAAATTCCCTCTCTCCCAAACCTGAGAACAAGTCAAACCAAACAAATAGTACTGGGTACACTATTAGTCAAGCCTATTTTTAATAGTAACTTTCAAGCAACCAGAAACTAGTTATCTGGCATCTACCAATCCCCATGGGTACTGGGAGTTTACTGTATCGAGTTCTATGTTCTCAAAAGATAAAAATAAAAACTGCATATGAGCTTAAAGTTGAAGTACTACAGGAATGCGTTTTATTCCCCAATGAATCCACTGCTTTCCATTCCTTGTTAAATGGAATGGGGATAGCAGCAATAAACTGTTTAGCAGAAGCAGTTCCCGTTAAAGAAATCACAGCTGGGTCTGGTTTAAGATATGACAAGAAATGCTTAGGAGTCTGAGGTACCCTATATAACCTGCCAGACTTTCTAGGTACAAAAGGCTAACTATCAGGAAGGACAGAAGCTGTGGAAAAAAAACATTTTTTAATGTATACAACAAAGGAGGAATAGCTGCAGAATTTGGCATTTCCAACTTGAAACAAATCATAACTTTTTGTGATAAAGAAATTTCATTCTGTTCTACTAAAAAAACTATTTAATCTTAGATAAAGTTACTGAAAATGATAAATCTTCAGGACGGAGATCAAAAAACATACTTTCCTCAGAAAAAGAATATTCAGATCATGAAGAAATTTCTGTGGTACTATCCTCCCCTGTAATGCCTGCTCTTCTGACTGAAAATCCATATCAGAACGACAGGGAACTCTTTTCCTCTCTTGGTTGGGGAAACAGAAAGCAAGAAAAAAGCACCAATAATTTCCTTAGCAAATCCTAATAAATATTCTCTGTCCAAAGAAATAGTAACAGGGGACTGAAAGGTTTACTCAATATATTACCCTTTCCTGGGCTGCTCATGGAAAACGACAGCCTCTCAAACATGCTTACTAGTCCCATAAGCAGGTTCTCTATCCCAACTAAGTGAAGAACCTTCTCTTGCCTCTTCTCTTGAGAATAACTAAAGTGATTCTCCACTTGCCCAACAAAGACATTCCTCATATCAGAGGATGTCACTATCCCCATTCTTTGGTGGCTGCATGTTACACCAAGAGGACTGGAGGGGAGATGAGTGATCTGAGGAAAGTACAGTTGTGTAAAATTTTACCATAACAGCAGATGTCCTTCTCTTCACTATTGCAGTATTCTTTAAATAAAGATAGCCTAACATACATAGGTTCATAGGTAGGTACTAGGCTATCTGCCCGAGGGCATTTATAAGCCTAGCCAGAGTGTGCCAGCTTTCACCGCCCCACTAATTAATTAACTGAGCCTCTGTCAAGAAGAGCCAATGAAGTGATCCCAGGGGTGTATTTTCTGTTACCCATCCACTCGTCAAGGATTCTCTTGAAGAATGTTAGTGAAGGGCTCTGCCTAATGTAGTTAGGAATTTTGTTCCAAAGCATGGGGAGTCTCTGTGTAAGGAATCTATCCCTCCAGAATGTCCTATTTATTGTTGTGGCGAGGTTTAGCTCACTAGAGCGAGTTGCTCGCAGTGACTTGGATTTCTTTAGGTGGAGCATGTCCATCAATTCTGAGTTGGACATGGCTTTGTAAGTCAGGCAGAGATCACCTCTGAGTAAGCGATATGCGACGGAGTACAGCTGGAGTTTTTCCAGTCAGGCTGCATAGGACATATGTTTGAGGCCAGTAATCCTCTTGGTGAGGTACTTTTGTGGTCTTTCCAGCTATTGGAAGTGTCTTGTGAGGTACATCCCAAATAGGGCATTGTACTCTATGATGGGTCTGATGAGTGACAAGTAGAGGGGCACTATAACCTCTTTATTTCTAGATGCAAACCTTATAGTAATTAGATGGGCTACATAGAAGGATTTCCTAACTACTTTGGCAATATGATTGTCAAAGAAGAGATTGCTATCTACCTGGGTCCCCAGATCTCTTATTACCTCTTCTGTATTAAGGGGGCTGCCACCTATGTGGTAATTCATGGGTGTTTTGTTTTTCCCAGACAGGATGACTATGCATTTTTTGGCATTTAGCTCGAGACCATGACTTTGACACCAGGTGTCCGTCTCAGTAAGGCCCTTTCGGAGACTGTCCGTGTCAGCCGGAGAGTCAATTATGGCTCCCAGTTTGCAGTCATCGGCGAACTTGGTTAGCCATAGTCCTCCTGTGTTTGCCTGTACTTCTGAGAAGTATATGCCGAACAATAGGGGTCCCAGGACCGAGCCTTGTGGGACACCACCTGTGACTGGTTTAGTCTCGGACCTGGAGCTTGCTATTCTTACCATGTGAGTTCTGTTTGTAAGCCAGTTGGCAACCCATTTCGTGACGTAGGGGTTTATGTTCAGGCTGGTGAGCTTTTCTATAAATGCAGAGTGGGGAATGGTGTCAAAAGCCTTGGCGAGGTCAAGGTAGGCTGTGTGAACTACCTTCCCCTCATCTATGGCCTTGGTGACTGTCTCAAAGAAGTCAACCAGGTTTAGTAGGCATGATCTGCCTTTAACAAAGCCAAACTGGGTCGGGTCAAGTGTTTGGAGGTTCCCAATGTCTTTGTTAATGAGTTCCATGATGATGCGCTCCATAGCCTTGCAGACCAGGCTAGTCAGGCTTATGGGGCGATAGGTACCAGGATCAGTTGTGGCCCCTCCTTTGTGGAGTGGAATAACCGTTGCTGTGCACCATTCTATGGGCATGTAGCCTGTGGAGAGGCTGAGGTTGAACAGAGTGTTTAGGTGGGGGGTTAGTTTGTTCTGTAGTTTGTGCAAGACACAGCCTGGAACACCATCTGGCCCCATTGATGCTGTGTTTTTGGCTTTTGAAAGGGCTGTTTTCACCTGTGCTTCTGTGATTTCCAGGACACTACACTTTTCCGGTATTGTTGTGGGCCCTTTTGGGGATGAGAGGGGGGTGAAGTTTGCACTGAATCTATCTGCCAGGATGTTGGCAATATCAGTGGGTTCAGTATATTTTGTGCTATTTTGCACTAGCTCAGAGCATATCTGCTAGTTGCCACTTAGATTCTTGACATAGCTAAAGAAGGCTTTGTGGTTATCTTTCGAATCCTTGGCTATTTTTCTTTCGAAGTTAGCCTTGGAGGATTTTATGAGGGACCTTAGTTTCTTACTGATACTGATCAGGGATGTCTTTCCTTCTTGGGATTTGCGTTTTTTCTGAACTAGTTTCCTCCTTCTATTGTATAGCCTGTTTATGGCAGGGGTCCACCAGACTGGTTTCCTTCTCTTAGGGGAGTGAGTTTTGGTTTTGCTAGGGATGGCACGACCCATGCATCCTTGTAGGTGCTTATAGAGTGCATTTGTAAAGGTTCCTGCATCTTGCATACTGTTATCCTTTAGCATGCGGGCTGTGAAACTTACCACCTCTGTCTTAAGTAAGGTGAAGTTTGCTATAGAAAAGTTTTTCACTGTGGTTTCCCTGGTTGGAGGTGGTGGTGTGGTGTGGACATCCAGAGTGATTAGTTTATGGTCTGATTTAACCAGTGATGGGTTGACCTCCGGTGTGGAACACCTGTCGCCCATGTTGGTGATGACCAGGTCCAATATGTTTTCACCTCTGGTAGGGGAGTTTACCAGCTGATCCAGGGCATTTGAGTTGATAAATTCCAGGAAGCACTGGACCTGGGAGTTTCTACTTGAGTAGTTTTCCCAGTTAATGGTAGGGTAATTGAAATCACCCAATATCAGGATGTTCGGTAGGACCTTCATGTTTTCCAGTGTCTCCAGAAAGGCAGAGTGGTGGTCCTAGGTCATGGAGGGTGATTTGTAGCAGGCCACAATTTGCACTGCAGATTTGCCTGATGTTAGTTGCACATGGATGATCTCGGAGGTATCATGCTGCGCCACTAACCTGGAGGTGTAGATATCCTTGATGAATATGGATACACACCCCCTCCTTTTGTGCTTCGTCCATGTTCTGTGGCCGAAATGTGTGGTATGAGTTGTAGCCCGGTAGTGCTGGGGTGGCTCTGTGGAGCCTTGAACCAGGTTTCAGTTACTGCACACATGTCAACGTTATCCATACTGAGGAGTGCTTCGAGTGCATGCATTTTGAGATTTAAACTCCTGGCATTGAATAGCATAACCCTCATTTTTTTATTTGTGCTGTTTACGGAGGTGGGTTTGACTTTTGAGCCTTGCCTAAAAAAGGTAATATGGGGGCAGCAAGAGCCTTGGCCAGTATTCAAATGCCTAGGGGTGACAGGTGCAAGCGGTCTCTTGCGAAGCAACGAGGCTTGTCGAGCATGTCATCCCAGGCTGACAGACACTGGATCCCCTTTGAATGACACCAGAAGCTTAGCCAGTTGTTGAAATTGATAATTTTTTCTTTATACTGCGGTATCATTCTTGGTGAGGGCAGGATGCTACTCAGGGTCAGGGTCATACCTACCTGGGCTACATGATCAGAGAGCTCTTCCATGTCTCTTTTCATGTAGCCCAAGGAGGTACGTCTCAGGTCATTCACACCAACATGAACAATGACAAGAGTCATATTTGTACTTGTTCTGGAGTGACCTGAGTGCTTGTGTTATGTGGCGGATTCTGGCTCCCAACAGGCAGATAACAGTAACCTTCTCCTTGTCCAGCCTAGTGAGTGGGACGTCAGTGTGCCTGACTATAGAGTCGCCTATTATTAGTGTGTTAGGTATGTTATTTTGCCTTAAGGGCTGTGATTGTGCAGCACACTGATTTTGTGTTTCACGTGTTGTCTGGTTTGTGACGGGAGGTGCAGGTTTTTTGGGTGTCTGCTTTGGAGGTCTGTGATGCTTTTGCAGGTTTATTATTTTATTATACGGCCAGTATACCAAAGCCTTTAGATTTTATAAGCGCTGTACGTCACACCTATGCTCCCCATTTAAGGAGTAGGGCATAAAGGTAACATATGGATGCAAACATTCATAACTGATTTGCCCCAGAAGGAAAAAATATCCTGAAGAACAAGAGGGAACATGTGCATCCAGAAGGAAAAAGGAAGCAAGAGCCCCTCAGCTAGGAGGGCAACATATGCACAGGGACAAGAGCTACAAAAGAGAGGGAAGGAGGGAGGGACCGAATACTGCAACAGAGAAGAGAAGGACATCTACTGTTATCGTAACATTCTACACAACTGTACTATGCCCTTTCATATCACTGTTGCAATATTCTTCACATTAGGAAAGTACAAGAGCTAAAAAGAAAAAGCTGGGAGAAAGAAGGCACAGAAGAGCTCTCTACAAGCCCATGTAGAATAGCCCTGGCAAAACCTGCCCTGGCCCTGGAAACAGCATCCAATTTATAATGATTAGTGATAGTATGAACAGAGGACCAAGTAGCAGCCTCATGGATGGAATTTGTATCCAAACCCTTAAAAAAGGCACCAGAGGAGGCAACTGCCCTAACAGAATGTGTATTTAAAGATAAAGAGATCTTTGCCATGAAAAGAATAGCAAAAGGAAATGGCCTTAGATATTCAGAATGAGATAGTTTGCCTGGAAATATGCAAACCCAAAGTCCTGGAATGAAAAGAAACAAAAATCTCCTAAGACTTGCAAATTGTCATTGTTTTATACAAATAATACTGGAGCTGTCTATGCAGATCCAAGGTGTGAAGAACCTTCTCAATGGAATGGCAGACTGTAGAAAAGAAAAATAGGAAGGTAGGTAAATAGACTGATTAAGGGAAAACTCATTAACCACCTTGGGTATAAAAGGAGGATTAGGTCAAAGAAACAGCCTGTCTCTGTGAAAAACTAAAAAAGGGGAATAGTCATGAGAGGCTGAAGTTCAGAAACTCTGTTGGCTGAAGCAAGAGCTAACAGAAGATCAGTCTTGCAAGTACAATGTTGCAAGGAAGCTGAACTACCAGGTTCAAAAGTAGCTTGAAGTACAAAGTCGAGGTACCAAGAAAGCAGAAATAGGCTTTCTGGGAGGTGTGACATGAAGGATATCTTTATTGCCTGCCCTCAAATCAATATGCCAAAGGAGGATTCAAGAGCAGACAAGCAAATTGATGAAAGGTGATTTTGAACTGAAGGATATACAAACCCATCATGCAGCAGATCACACAAATAAGACAGAACCAAAGGAAACCTCACTAATAGGGGATCCTGATGGTGACAGAGGCATCAGACAGAAAACCTTTTCCATTTGAATATGCATGATTTTCTGGTAGTGGGTTTCCTGGTCTCCTGAAAAACCCAGACCACATCTACAGAAAAGGGGTGTCTAACAGAAATCAAAACCCTATTCCCAAAGTGTCATTTAAAGAGCCGACAGGTGAGAACCAATAAAATTTCCTTTGCCTTGGATGTGGAGACCTACTTGGTAAGGTAACCTGTGGTGATTGCCCATGGTCAAGTGATAAAGAAGGGGGGACCAATGCTGTCTGGGCTAAAAGGAAGTTACCAGCAAGAATTTAGGAGAGTCCTGCCTGGTTTTGTGCAGATGTCATAGCAACCGAGGAAGGGGGGAAGGCAATATAGAAGCATTCCCTTCCAAGGAAAAGATAGGGTGTCCAATTTCCAAGTCAGAGGACTTGGTACTTTTGAACAAAAAAGAGGAAGTTGTCTGTTCGGAAGGGAGGCCAAAAGATCTACTGAGGAATACCCCACCAATGGACTATGTCCAGAAACACATCTCTGTGAAGCATTCATTTGTGAGCCAGTGTTCTGGACCTGCTCAATGACTCTACCACTTGACTGTGCTCTAAAGGAATGTAAACTGCCTGAAGAATCTCTTGACACTCGATAGCTAGAGCTCATGCCTGAAGACCTAATCTGCAAAGGAGATAGGACGTTGTACCCCTCTGCTTGTTGACATACCACATCACAGTGATATTGTCTGTGAAGACATTGAGGGGGCAGGGGTAGAAAAGGGAATGAACAGCTTGAAGAGCCAGAAGCAGAGTTCTCATCCCTTTTACACGGATATGATCTGACCTTTGATAAGGAAGCCAGAAACCCTGGACCTTTAGAGAGTCACAAAAACTCCCCATCCCAAGTCTAAGCCATCTGTGAACAGTTCCTGAGAAGGAACTGGAGCCTGAAATGGAAGCTGCAGATTGAGAGAGTTCTTGTACACACCATTAAAGCTCTAGTTTGAGACAAGGAACGGGATTCTAAGAGGGTGGCAAAGCTGAAGCCACATTGATGTGCAGTGCTACTGTAACTTCCTCATAAGGACCCTTTCAAGAGGAAGCATGGGAATAATGGAGGCCATAAAACCTGGCCGTAAGAGTGGACAAAGGAAGGAGAGATTGGAAAAAGGTAGCCAGAGGCAAAAATTTGGGAGTGGGAAGACAAGCTAACCTGGGAATACTCTGAAGCCTGCACCCCAGGAAACTATTATCCTGAGAAGGTGTCAGAACAGATTTCTTGAGATTTATGGTGAACCCCAGACTTTGCAAAAGACAAGCGGTAAAGTGGAGATCCCACAACAGATTGCTGACAGAAGGAGCCTGAATGAGCTGGTCACCCAGTCAGGGCAAAATCTGTATCCCTCGAACCCTGCAAAAAGCAATTGCAGCAGCAAGGCACTTGGCGAATACCCTTTGGAGAGTAGAAAGGCCAAATTTCCAAGCAGAGAACTGAAAATGAGAAGACGAAACAGAGAAGTGCAAAAAATTCCTAAACAGTGGGTGAATGGGGATGTGAAGGCATGCATTCTTGAGGTCCAGAGAAGCTAAGATGGCTTGAAGAAGAACAGGAAATAAGGTTTAAAGTGATAGCATCCAAAAAGAAGGGACCTTAAGAAAGGTGTTGAGCAGAAAAAGATCCAGAATTGGTCTCCAGGTATCTGCCCTTCAAAGGAACAAAAACATTCTGGAGCAAACCCTTCACACACACACACACACACACACACACACACACACACACACACACACACACACATAATTTCAAAACTTCTCCCACCTTTAATGTGACCTACAACCTGTACAATTCAATTGTAAAACAAACAAATCTGTTAGGGGGAAAAAGTATAAAAAATAAAAATTGTACACTAAGCTGGTTGTATAAGTGTGTACACCCTTAAACTAATACTTTGTTGAAGCACCTTTTGATTTAATTACAGCATTCAGTCTTCTTGGGTAGAAGTCTATCAGCATGGCACATCTTGACTTGGCAATATTTGCCCACTCTTCATTGCAAAAGCGCTCCAAATATGTCAGATTGTGAGGGCATCTCTTGTGCACAGCCCTTTTCAGGTCATCCCACAGATTTTCCATTGGATTTAGGTCGGGGATCTGGCTGGGCCATTCTAAAACTTGAATTTTCTTCTGGTGAAGCCATTCTTTTGTTGATTTGGATGTATGCTTGAGATCATTGTCGTGTTGAAAGATGAATTTCCTCTTCCATCTTCAGCTTTCTAGTAGACGCCTGAAGGTTTTCGGCCAAAAGTGTCTGGTATTTGGAACTGTTCATAATTCCCTCCACCTTGACTAAAGCACCAGTTCCAGCTGAACAAAAGCAACCCCATAGCATGATACTGCCACCACCATCCTTCACTGTGGTGATGGTGTTCTTTTGGTGATGCAAAGTGTTGTTTTTGCACCAAACGTACCTTTTGGAATTGTGGCCAAAAAGTTCAGCCTGGTCTCATCAAACCATAACACATTTTTCCACATGCTTTCAGGAGACGATGTATTGTTTTGCAAATTTTAGCCGAGCCTGGATGTTTTTCTGTGTTAGAAAATGCTTCCATCTTGCAACCCCATAGTCTAGACATATGGAGAATAGGGGAGATTGTTGTCTCATGTAGTACACAACCAGTACTTGCCAGAAATTCCTGCAGCTCCTTCAGTGTTG
Organism: Protopterus annectens; assembly: GCF_019279795.1. Lineage (NCBI taxonomy): Eukaryota > Metazoa > Chordata > Ceratodontiformes > Protopteridae > Protopterus > Protopterus annectens. Next base: position 573,292,794 of record NC_056734.1, on the reverse strand, counting down.
CTGTGGGTCTCTTGGCAGCCTCCCTGACCAGTTTTCATCTCATCTTTTCATCAGTTTTGGAGGGACGTCCAGTTGTTTGCAATGTCAATGTTGCTCCATATTTTCTTCACTTTTTGATGACCGTCTTCACTATGTTCCATGGCATTTCCAATGCTGTGGAAATATTTTTGTACCCTTTTCCTGACTGATACCTTTCAACAATAAGATCCCTTTGATGCTTTGTAAGCTCTCTACGAACCATGGCTTTTGCTGTAGCAGCCAACTGAGTAAATGTCAGGAAAATCCTACTAGGACAGCTGAACTTTATTGTGGGTTAATCAGAGTCTCTTTAATTGATGGTAGGTGTGTACCCAAGAAGACTGAATGCTGTAATTAAAACAAAAGGTGTTTCAACAAAGTATTAGTTTAAGGGTGTGCACACGTATGCAACCAGTATATTGTATGTTTTTTATTTTTTATATTTTTCCCCTAACAAATTTGTTTGTTTTTCATTTGAATTGTACAGGTTATAGGTCACATTAAACATGGGAAAAGTTTTCAAATGATTTATTGTGGTCTCATTTTTTATATCACAAAAAACTGGCATTTTAACAGGGGGGTGTGTACACTTTTTACATCCACTGCATAATGTGAAAAACTATATTAATGTAACTGAAACAGAGTATCTAACTACAAGAAATTAAAGCAATGTATAATCAAGTCTCTATTTCAACAATCAAAGAAGCCTTAGTCAAGTGCACTGAATGGGCATAGACAGTTACTGTCTATAGAATATTAAGCTTGAGTTAAGTCTATCACACTTCAGTCATGCAAAAAGGTGGTAACCAATGGATTCATTTATGAACCATGGTAGCAATAATCATCACATCACTGATCAGTAAGGAGTACATGCAGTCAGGTTAGAGGTAAAACTATATACAAATACAGAAATTCCTAATCAAATCGGCATTTTGAGTGTATGAGGGTGTGGTCACTTTTTCCTTAAACACCTACAAATATTTTCCTTGTTAATATGCTATTGTATCATAGGTTCATTGGTGTGTGCTATGCTATTGGCCCTGGAGCCTTTACAAGTCTAGCCCATAGAAGTGCCCTGACATTGTAATGCCTGATGTCAGTTCCCAGTGCCTCTATCAAGTAGAGCCACTGGAATGATCCCAGGATGAACTTTCTATTTCCCATCCTCTCATCAAGATTTCTCTTGAAGACGGCCAGTGAGGTGCTCTGCTTGACATGTATGGGAAGTCTATTCCAGAGCATGGGCAGTCTCTGGGTTATGAACCTGTCTCTCCAGCATGTTCTGTTGACTGTGGTAATGAGGTTGAGGTCTCTGGAGAGTGTGATTTGGAGGGATTGGGATTTCTTTAGATGTAGCATTTCTAATAGAGCTGGGTCAGACTTGGCTTTGTAAGTCAAGCAGAGGTCACCTCTTAGTAGACGATATGAGACAGAGAATAGATGGAGTTTTTTGAGTCTGTCCATGTAGGACATGTGTTTAAGGCCTAGGATTCTCTTCATAAGGTACTTTTGTGTCCTCTCCAGCTGTTGCAGGTGTCTAGTGAGGTACATGCCAAATGGGGCATTATACTCTATGATTGGTCTAATGAGGGAAGAGCAGAGAGAAATGATGACCTTTTTCTTCCTGAATGCAAAACCTTTGGTAATGAGACATCCCACATAGAAGGACCTTCTGACCACAGTGGCAATGTGGTGGTTGAAGGAAAGGTTGCTGTCAGCCTGTGTCCCCAGATCTCTTATAATTCCTTCAGTGTTCAGTGGGCTCCCATCGATGTGGTAATTAGTGGGAACTGAGTTTTTCCCAAAGGGGATGATGACGCATTTTTTGGCATTAAGCTTAAGGCCATGTTTTCGACACCACTCATTGGTCTCAGTGAGGCCTTTCTGTAGGATGTCTGAATCACTTGGGGAGTTAATAATGACTCCCAGCTTCAGTCATCTGTGAACTTGGTCAGACAGAGTCCCCCTGTGTTGGCCTGGATTTCTGAGAAGTAGATTCCAAACAGGAGAGGACCCAGGATCGATCCTTGTGGGACTCCACTTGTGACTGGTCTGCAGTCTGACCTGGAGTCCAAAACAAAAAGGTGAAAAACGGAGACCAATAACCAGAAGTTCAAGTTGAGCTTTATTTTAATAACGCTACCAAATGCCACACATTTTCGTCTATCTACCATAGACTTCTTCAGATATCAAAAACACAATGCAAAGAAATCCTCCCATTTTGTTTTTGATATCGGAGGAAGCCTATGGTAGATAGACAAAAAGATGTGGCATTTGGTACCGTTATTAAAATAAAGCTCAACTTGAACTTCTGGTTGGTGGTCTCCATTTTTCACATTTTCGTTTTGGCTTATTGGTTTTGTTGGGCAAAATTTCCTCTGTTTTGTTTGTTATTGGTGACTTGGAGTCCACCACTTGCACACTGTGGGTTCTATCTGTGAGCCAATTTGCAACCCATCTAACGATATAGGGGTTGATGTCTAGTTTGGTGAGTTTATCAATAATTCCTGAGTGAGGAATGGTATCAAAGGTCTTGGCCAGATCAAGGTAGGCTGTATGAACTGCCTTACCCTCATCCACAGCTCTGGTGACCGACTCAAAGAAGTCAACCAGGTTGAGCAGGCATGATCTACCTTTCACAAAACCAAATTGCGTGGGATCTAGAGTTTGGAGATTCCCTATATCCTTGTTAATTAGGTCCATGATGATGTGCTCCATAGCCTTACATATAAGACTCATCAAACTAATGGGGCAATAATTTCCAGGGTCTGTGGTCACTCCTCCTTTATGGAGAGGGATGACTGTAGCAGTCCGCCATTTAGATGGGACAAAGCCTGAGGTGAGGCTGTGGGTGAACAGGGCACACAGATGTGGTACCAGTTCACTTTGCAATTCATGTAGAACACAGCCAGGGATATTGTCAGGTCCCATGGAAGCTGTATTCTTGGCCTTGGACAATGCAGCTTTAACCTGTGCTGCAGTAATTCTGGGTGCCTGGCATTTTTCTGGTACTGAGATTGGTCCTTTGAGGGGGTAAAGTTGGCACTGAATCTGTCGGCCAGTATGCTGGCAATATATGTTGGCTCAGTATGGGAGGTATCATTGTGCAGTAACTCGGAGCAATTCTGGGTATTGTCATGGAGATTCTTGATATAAATATAGAAGGCTTTGTGGTTGTTTTTAGTGTCTGCTGCAATTCTTCCTTCATAGCTGACTTTGGAGGTTTTGATGAGGGATCTCAACTTTTTGTTGAGGCTAATAAGAGAATTTTTCCAGTCTTGGGACGTCACCTTTTCCTGCAACAGTTTCTTCCTTCTGTTGTAGAGTTTATTAATGGCAGGGGACCACCAGATTGGCTTCCTTTTTTTGGAGGAGAGTGCCTTGGTTCTGTTGGGTATGGCTAGTTCCCTGCATTTATGTACATGTTCGTACAGTGTAGTGGTGTATGATTTGGTAGTCATGCATCTATTTTCCATTGGCATGGGTGCCGTGAAGTTAGCCACCTCTGTTTTTAGGAGTCCAAAGTCAGCTTTGGACAAGTTTTTGATAGTGGATACCTTTGCGGGGGGTGTGGGTGAGATGTGGATTTCCATGGTGATTCGTTTGTGGTCGGATCTAAAGAGGGAGGAATTCACTATTGGTGTAGAGCAACGGTTGCCCATGTTAGTAATAACCAGGTCAAGGATGTTGCTTCCTCTAGTGGGGATAAGAATGAGCTGATCCAGGGCATTGGAATTGATGAATTCCAGGAAGCTTTGGACTAGTGCATTGGTGCATGAGTAGTTTTCTCAGTTGATGGAGGGGTAGTTGAAGTCACCTACTATGAGAGTTTTGGGTTGGATCTTAATAGTTTCCGGGGTGCTTAGGAATTTGGAGTGAGAGTCTTGGGACATGGCTGGGGACCTACAGCAGGCTACAACCAGTCACAGCAATACTCAAGCTCTGTGCAACACGAGTCCATGTGCCAGGTACCTACTATTGCTGTTAGACAAGAAGAAAAGTGGTAGTACACAAACTTCAGCTTTTTGCTGGTCAAAATAATGTACTGCAGAAAACTTAAAGATAGTAACTTCATCAATGCATCCACTGATGTTGCTGCTGCTAGCAGGGCAGAGGGGTTGGGAGATACACACTTACCTCACAATGAGCAGTGACTACTCACACAGACGCAACGCTTCCAATTCAGGCATAAACTGAACAGAATTCATTAAGGAATATGCAAGAACATAATTTGAAAAAGTTGCATACCTACAGTTAAAGAAGCTAGTCCAAAAATAATTTCAGCAGTTAAGAAGGTAGTTCAACATAAAGTATCAAACATATCTGTATTTACTTTTAAGGAAGAGAAGTACCTACATTACCTGACATGCAGCCTTTTCCTCTTCTTCTCTAAAACATTACCCACCACCTAAAAAAGTATCCAGGACAGTATCACAGCCCTTCCCTCACAATACAAGACTTAACTACAAAGGTTAACCCTTAAAATGTGAAATAACAGTATCACAGAGTCTAGGCTTTGGGCAGGTCAGGATATGCAGTGGCTACCATTTTGCCTTCATCCATTGCTTTGATAACCTTTTCAAAAAAATCCACCAGGTTGAGTAAGCATAGTATTTTTCTATCTCACATATTACCCCAGCTGCATGCTCATTCATTTCAGTCTCTGTAAAGACATCAAAGACAAAATCTGCTTTTTCAACAGCTTCTTCATTTGTAGTCCAGAAGCTATTTCAAATGTAAACAAATGTAAAATAAATAAAATAAATCTCTTATTTGAAATTCTTCTCAAGCCAGTGACAGACAAAATCGAGGCTTGTTGCACTTCATTCCAATCAAAACCCTAAATGAAAATGCACTTTTTATGTAATTCAGTTAAAGCTGTCTCTTAGGTTCATAGGTTCATAGGTTCATACTAGGCTATCTGCCCGAGGGCATTTACAAGCCTAGCCCATAGTTTTGTGGCTTACGCCACCCCTTTAGTATGGGGAACTATACCCATTATTTTGCTGTACCTCTGTTGAGCAGTGACACTGAGGTAATCCCTGGGGTATATCTGCGATCTCCCATCCATTGGTCAAGATTTCTCTTGAACAAGGCCAGCGAGGTGCTCTGCCTCACATATACCGGGATTTTATTCCACAGCATAGGGAGTCTTTGGGTGATGAATCTATCCCTCCAGCATGTCCTATTAATAGCCGTGTCGAGGTTTAAGTCTCCGCCCTTGTGGCTCTGACGGATCTAGATTTTTGAGGTGAAGCATATTCATCAAATCTGGGTTTGACATGGCCTTGTATGTTAGGCAAAGGTCACCTCTGAGCAAGCGGTGGCGACTGAATAGAGCTGGAGTTCTTTCAGTCGGGCAGCATAGGACAGATGTTTGAGACCCTTTATCCTTTTGGTGAGGAACTTTGTGGCCTCTCCAGCTGCTGCATGTGTCGGGTCAGATACATTCCGAATGGGGCATTGTACTCAATCATTGGTCTGATGAGTGATGAGTATAGGGAGACTATGACCTCCCTTGATCTAGATGAGAATCCCTTCATGATAAGGTGGGCAATGTAGAAGGTCTTCCTAACTACTTTAGCTACATGGGTGTCGAATGACAGACTACTATCAACCTGGGTCCCCAGGTCCCTGATAACTTCTTCTGTGCTCAGTGGATTGCCACCTATTTGGTAGCTAGGGGTAACCTTGTTTTTCGAAGGGTATGACTATGCATTTTTGGCATTTAACTTTAGGCCATGGCTCTGGCACCAGTTATCCGTTTCTGTGAGACCCTTCTGAAGGATATCTGTGTCAGATGTGTTTTCTACTATGGCCCAGTTTGCAGTCATCTGCAAACTTTGTCAGCCATAACCCTCCTGTGTTTGCTTGTACTTGGAAAAGTAGATGCCAAACAAGAGTGGGCCCAGGACTGAGCCCTGTGGTACACCACTTGTGACAGGCTTTGAGTCTGACATGGCGCCAGCAACTCTGACCCTGTGGGTTCTGTCACTCAGCCAGTTTGCAACCCATCTTGTGATGTATGGGTTAACATTTAAGCTGATGAGTTTTTCAATGATACCCGAGTGGGGTATTGTATCGAAGGCCTTCGCCAGATCGAGGTAGGCTGTATGGACTGCCTTTCCCTCATCAATGGCTTTGGTGACTGTTTCGAAAAAGTCAACCAAGTTTAGAAGGCATGATCTGCCTTTGACAAAGCCAAACTGGGATGGATCCAAAGTCTGCAAATTCCTATGTCTTTATTTATGAGGTCCATTATGATCCTCTCCATGGCTTTGCAGATAAGGCTTGTCAAGCTAATGGGATGGTAATTTCCAGGGTCGGTGGAGGCACCGCCTTTGTGAAGTGGGACCACAGTTGCAGTGCGCCACTCCTGGATGCGTATCCAAAGGTAAGACTATGATTAAACAGCTGTCCTAGCTGTGGGTTTAATTCCTCATTGAGTTCATGGAGCACACAGCCGGGGACACCATCAGGTCCCATGGATGCTGTGTTTTTGCTTTGGAGAGAGCAGTTCTCACTTGGGCGTTGGAGATGTTTGGGGGCTGCAATCGCTTGGTATAGATATCTCTCCTTTTGGGGAGAAGTTTGCACTGAACCTGTCAGCCAGTATGTTGGCAATGTCTGTAGGATCAGTAATCTTCACATCATTTTGAACTAGTTCTGAGCATATCTGGGAGTTTCCTCCCAGGTTTCTAACATAGCTAAAGAAGGCCTTATGATTGTCTTTTGAGTCTTTAGCTATTTTCTCTCAAAATTTGCTTTGGATGATTTTATGAGAGCTCTTAGTTTTTACTTATAGTGATCAAGGGTGTCTTACCTTTTAAGGATTTTGCTCTATCTTGTAGTAGCTTCCTCCTTTTGTTGTAGAGTTTGTTTATGGCTGGGGTCCACCAGAGTGGACGCTTGCCTTTGGTACAAAGAGTCTTTGTTTTGCTTGGGATTGCCTTATCCATGCAGTCCTGCAGGTGCTGGTAGAAGGCATTTGTAAGTGATTCAGCGGCTTGAGTACTGTTTTCCGCCGGCTCGGGGGCCTTAAAGGAGACCACACTAGTCTTTAGAAGTGTGAAGTCGGCTTTCGAGAAGTTCTTTACTGTGGTCTTTTTTATTTCAGGTGGGGGTGGGATGAGGACCTCCAGCGAGATTAGTTTGTGATCTGATCTCACCAGTGAGGGGTATACTTCTCTTAGCTTGTCAGATCACACATTCTGTACTCAAGAGGAGGAACCTGAATTTAGTTTACACTCCAGATCACAATGCCTTGCAAGATGAAGAGAGGTACACATTTCAGTACTACAGAATGAAAACACACTTTGTTAAATGTCTTGGCTCGGAATGTCATCAGTTTTCTCAGTATGCTTCACTGCTTGTACCTGACAGCTACAGACAGCTGTAATAGCAACATCTAGACTATGGTCAGTTTTGCTATATGACTTTGGTATGTACAACTAATAAACATGGGTAACTGTTATAGACCATCCTAACAAATGTGTAGCTTCTTCTGTTTTAAACTCAGTCTCTGGCCACAGTGTTCATTACCATCTGCCTGCTGGACACTACAAAGGTTTGAGTGACATCAGATCTTTAAATATGCTCAGATAAACAAACAAACAAAAACAATTATGGTCCAAAAACAAGGTGTAGGCACTCGAAAACAAACAAGTAAATCCAAGAAAAGTGCCCAGGTCCACTTGTAGGTATACCACACAGTTTTATTTCACAGAATAAAACGGATCACTTAATAAAGTGAATCATTAGCAGCAATATCTCAAACGAATAGCAGCAATATCTCAAACAAAATAGCAGCAATATCTCAAACTAAATAAACGCTCTTAGATGCACTTTGAAAACTGCGTTTTCGTCAACAAAGACTTCATCAAAACAATTATGGTGTTACTGCTTACTAAGCTACTTACTCTCCATATTATGCAACTGACCAAGACATCAACAAACAAAAATGGTATGTTCTGGATAAGGAGTCATCCTCATCAACAGGGCTAATGTCATTAGATTTCATCCTTGTCATCAGGAATAATGGGCAGGATTCACGAAGCCTCCATGTAAGAGTTATAACTCATACACGGAGGCTGCAGTTAAACGGAGTGATGTCAGCATGCTCTGCATATTCATGAGAGCATGCTGAATCACACTTAAGGCCAACACGGTCCGTGTAAGACAGTAGGGGGCGTGTCCGTAGGCCGAGCCCTGTAAGCGGACACGCCCCCAGAAGAGGAAAAGTTCCCAAAGTAAACACCCATGACAGAGTCCACGGAAATGTGAATAAACAGAACACAACACATGCCCCCACAAACTATGAACAGAAAACATATAAATAAACATGTTATATATTTTTTTTAAATTGTAAAAATGTTTAACCGTGAGTGCTTCGTTTTCTTGTGAGCGTGCCGTAGCACAGCTACAGTTAGCAGTCAGTGGGAAAGCATATAAGAACTAAATATGCAAAATAAGCCAGGAAGCAATAGCGTAGCGGTAGAGATGTTGGCTGAAGAGCAGGCATTCATGGTTTGAGCCCCCACAACACCAATTTTTTTTTTTTAGCAAAATAAGCAGGAAACAAGTCCCTGACAAATATGTACACATAAAACCACAGTTTATGTAAAATGTAATGAAATAGCCCATTTATATTGAAGAAATGTGAGGTAACAAAAGAATAAAAAATGCCAGATGTGCCTATAGCTGAGCTACAGTTTAACAGGGTGAGTGCATCTGCCCGTAGGTGAGCAGTGGTTTAACTGTTGCAAAATGAGTGCCCATAGCTGAGCAGCGGTCTAACATGCTAAATCTATGTGCCCCTAACTGAGCTGAGCGTAATATGCGTGCCGATAGCCAAATGAGGCTTAAACCAGCGTACCCCATTTGCGCAGAGCTGCGCACTGCGCAAACAAGCTAACTGATGGGCAACGTTGAGCAAGCCGTTTCAAAACTGCCTTTACACAGACACACCCCTCAGCATGTCTAGACAGTCATGAAAAATAAAAAGCAGTGGCCAGGTTCGAATCCAGGATACTATACACCATAGTCAAGGTACAGAACCATTAAGCCATGACAGCAGTACCTTTAAATGCAATAATAGCTAATATATAGGAATGAATACAAACTGGAGCATGACAATGCAGGTTTACTGAAGTTGATACAATTCCAAAATGGCCAATCACAGATATGTGCGGGAAAAATGGAGTATATAAGCCCCATAGGCGGGAATACACAGCATAAATGATTGTAGAACTGACCTGCAGGCAGAATGACAGGACTAGGAGAGGGTAGTTGCTTTTGAGCACAGAGGTGGGGTGTTGAGGAGTCCAGGTACATGGTATGGCTCCTAGTCCATAATCATGAGGCCCAATTCATGCAGGGCCAGGTCCTCTGGGGAGCATACAGGGCCGAGGCGTGGGACCGGTTGGCTCATGATCTCACCAGTGCCACAGGGATTCCAAGGACTGGTGAGCAGGTCCGTCACCACCATGCGGACCTGAAGAGACACAAGCAGGACCAACTGAACCTTTGGATCCAGGAGGCTCGGCAAACACCGAACGCCCTACTATTGAGTAAGTTACATTTAATTATGCATGTAAGAAATTAAACTAGCTGATATTATGGAGATGTGTATTCCAATATTACTTCATTTATATTACAGCTGCAGGTGTCCATTCTGCAAACCGCAGAGCCTATGGCGATAGTCTGGTGCGGTTGCGCCACCAGGCAGGTCAGTAATCCACTACCAGTAACTGTAAAGAAATATAAAAGTATGACAGTCAGCAAAAGAGTGCAGTGTAGTCAGTAAGGAATAAAATGTGCAAGTAACAGTGTGAAAATGTCTGCAAGTATTGCTTGATTACAAAAGTGTGTTTCAGCCTGTAAGTTAAACCGAAAAATGAAACTGTCTGACATATATTCTGAAATAAAAATGCCCTACCTGTAAGAAAATAGTACACAACCTGCAGCAGGCTGAAAAGTATAGCTGCAGAAGATGATGAAATCATGTGTGAAATATATCCCTGTTGAAATACTGAAACATGACAGAAGTGAGACTGCTGGAAAGGATTGTAATAACTACAGGTAAAACATGTCAATAAAGCCTAGAAGTAAGTACCATCCTGAATAGTAAAATGAAAGCAAGTGAGAGAGTGTGAGAAAGTGTCATGAACCCAGCAATACAGTAGTAATAACCCCTGAATAAAGTATACTGCAGTCAAGACAGAATGAAATGCATGTGAGAATCAAAACCAAACAGCGAAATCTGTTCAAAGTGTTGCTGCATCTGGAATGTGTATCCCAAAATCTGGATATGTTGCTCTCAGTCTGCAATATGCAGATAGGATGATTGTCTGATATACCAAACATCCACACTTGTCTACAGCTATATAAAGCAAATGTAGCAGGATGATGAGGCTGAACAAAGCTAGATATGAATGTGTATGAAGAACAATAAAATGTATATTGATGTTGCAGTAACAGTCCTATCACCAAGTTGAAATAATTATCATACAGGAAACTGTAGTTAGAACAGTAGTGTGTATATAACTGTAGCTATTAGAAATGTACAGCATATGTATTGTTATTCAAAGGTGTTAATATTATTTCCTTTACCCCACCCTATAACCACATATAACCCATTCCACGTGAAAATGGTATGTGCAACCACAATTAACACCCCTGGACATTTGTCCTGTTGGGTCATATATATCTGCATGTCCGTTGATGCATCTGCCCTGTTCATACATCCACACCTGATGGCCTGTTGCCATCAATTAACCCTGCATGTTGTTGGACTGTGTATTTCTGTTCAAATTATGCATGTGTTATGCACGCTGCTCAATGGTGTGAATATCTGGGTGTTTGGTTAATGTGAATACTAATGCATGCAGTTACAATTAATTGTGAATGGTATTATATGTCACTAACCCAAACTGTCATGACATAATGCAAAACATAGGACGACAGGGAAGGTGGGTTCCAGCGGACCCACCTCTCCCACCTCAGCTGGCGAGTGCACCTGGCACTAGTGCCGAGTCCGGACCCTCCTCCGGTGGACCTGCACCACCTGCGGGTGGAAGCGCTGCAGGGGATGGGGCTCGTCCCCCCCCTCTGCCAGTGTGGCCGGAGGAGAACCACCACTCACCCTCCATAGCTTCCGGACTGTGGTGCGTAGAGAGATTCGGGACTCTGTTCTCGAGCCCCTACGCCAGCTCGAGGCACGGGTGGCGCAACTAACGGGCATGCCTGTTGCCCGGCCTACACAGCCCCCAGCAAAGCCCCGTCCTGGGCAGTGAAGGAACAGTGGCAACTGCCTATGGGTGGGGATATCAGTTCCACTGTTGCCATCTGTGGGCTCATGGGCTCTGGATAGCCAAACCTCCATCTCCGTCAATTGTGTAACCCCCCCCACATGTGTCAAACACCGCTCCTGTATGCGTCTTGTTTGTCTTGTCTGTTTACCTACCCAACCTACCTCCCCAGCTGTAACAACTTCCTTCACCTGACATACCACTCTCACCTGAAAAAAAAAAAAAAAAAAAAAAGGGCACTCTGTACCCACAAAAAAATTACGTCCCATACATAGCTGCCCATTCCGCACACATGTCTGCTGGACATGGAACCTATCAATTACAATTGGCTGCACAAGTATTATTGTTGTCCTGACACCTCTCTCAGGGGTGGAAGGTTTCAAATGTCACACCAAATTACAAACATATGCACAGCTGTTGCTGATGAAGAAATGGGCAGCTATGGGCCTTACCTACATCCCTCCTGCACATCCCAAGCTTGTTTCCCTACTGTCTTACCCTCTTTGTGACCCCTTTTTCACCACTTTCCTGTCTCCCCATTTTCTTTTCTTTCAAAGAAAATAGCGCGGGTGTGCACCAGAGTAAGCACTGTTAAGCAGTTGTAAGCGGGTGTGCGCTTGTGTGCGCGGAGCTAACTGCCAGTACGCATGCGTAAGCTCCGCGCAAACGAGCGCTAACCCGGTTACAACTGCTTAAAAGTGCCTTAGTCACTTTGACAGGTCCTGTACTCAGTTCAAAAGCAAAATAAAATCCCACTGTCAGTCCCGAACCCAGGACCTTGGAAACACTAGTCTGTACGACCTACCACTAAGCCATGACTCTTATACAAAAGCACTGTGCTAAAATAAGAAGTTATGTACCTACCATAACGTTCCATGTTAGTTGTCTTCTCTCGCCTTCTTTCTTGCTTGATGGGTTCGGAGCCGATCCTCGGCTCCGACTCGGCACTTGCTTTAGCTCGAGAACTCCTTTTACCAGCTCGGGACAGCCCCATATCCCATGATGCAAGGCAGTAAGTACCCAGATCTCGTTTGTTGACAAAGGGCAATAACACCAAGCATAAAATACTTCCCAAAGGAAGAAGAAACTTACAGATGGAAAAAGGACCAGGTCTGAATGGTCTTTAGCATAATAGTTTCTTATACAAGGTCTGTCCAGGCCAGGGGGAAGGAGGGAGGGTCGCAAGAAAGAAGGCGAGAGAAGACAACTAACATGGAACGTTATGGTAGGTACATAACTTCTTAATGTTAAGTTGTCAATCTCGCCTTCATTCTTGCTTGATGGGACCGCGTCCCTAGCACCTCTATCCTGGGTGGCTCAATGGAACAAACTCTTGAGGACTGTAGAGCCAAAACTGGCTCTGTCCCTGGAGGCCAAGTCCAATTTGTAATGGGAAACAAAAGTGTGAGGAGTGGCCCAAGTGGCGCTGCACAAATAGTGTCCAAAGGCAGTCTAGCTTGAAAAGCTGTAGAAGTAGCTAAACTCCTAGTTGAATGTGCTTTAGGTTTTGAGCACAGCTGTTTTCCCCTGATCATATAAATTTCAGTGATGACCGAAGAAAGCCATCTGGACAAAGTCACTTTAGAAACAGGAAGGCCTTTTTTATTATCCGCATAGGAAACAAAAAGTTGATCAGATTTTCTAAATTTTTTTGTTCTGTCCAAATAATATCTAAGCTGACGGTGGACGTCAAGATAATGTAGTTTTTGTTCGGCTCTATCTGAATAGTTAGGAAAAAATACAGGGAGATCAATGGATTGATTCAGATTGTTCTTTGAAGCGACCTTAGGTAAAAAGGATGGATTGGTTCTCAAAGATACTCTGTCTTTGTGAAAAATCAAATAGGGGGGTCGAACCGAAGAGCATGAAGTTCAGACACCCTCCTGGCAGATGTAATAGCCACTAGGAATAAAGTTTTCCAAGAAAGATATTTCAGGGAACAAGAAACAGCTGGCTCGAAAGGGGGAAGAATCAAGGATGTCAGCACTAAATTTAGATCCCACTGAGGAGGAGGATTCCTGATTGGAGGCTTTAGTAGGAAAATTCCTTTCAAGAAGGCCCTGCAGAGCCTATGGGACATAATATTATGATCTGCTATCCCGACATGAAAATTAGAAATAGCAGCCAATTGAACTCTGACTGTGGAAGAAGAGGAGCCTGCATGAAAAATCTCTGCTAAGAAGTCCAGAACTGCCTGAACAGGGGCAGTAAAAGGATCAATATTTTGGGCCTTAGCCCAATAAGAGAAACGTTTCCATTTGCTTGTGTAAATCCTCCTGGTAGAGGATTTTAGTGAAGCTACAATGATGTCTCTAACTGGGTTAGAGATCAAAGGAAGCCTGGCTAAGGAAGGAAGTGGAGCAACCATGCTGTGAGGTTGAGAGAAGGGATTGACCGGTGCAGCTGACCGGATTGGTGAATCAGTAGATCTGGCACTGGGTCCAGATGCCACGGCTGCACCAAAAGGTGATGATGGAGGAACGGGAACCAAACTTGTCGAGGCCAGTAAGGGGCAATGAGAATCAATTTGGCTCTCAAAGCGGTAGCTTTCTGGATCACCTGAGGGATCAGAGGAAATGGAGGGAAGGCATAAAGAAGTCCCTGGGGCCAATCCTGGGTCAGAGCGTCTCTGGGGGGATGGCCTGATAGAGGGAAGAGGCTGAAGAAGTCTGGACATTTGCTGTTTTGGGGAGTAGCAAAAGATCGCAACATGGACGACCCCATTCCAGAAAAATCTCTTCCGCTATAGATTGCTTGAGAGACCACTCGTGAGGCATGAGGATAGCTCTGCTCAATCTGTCCGCTATAATGTTGGTTTTCCCAGGGATATGCGTTGCTACCAGAAACCGATGAGAGGAGATCGCCCATTGCCAAAGTCTGAGCTTCTCGACACAAGGGGTAGGACTTGGTTCCGCCCTGTTTGTTGATATACCAAACTACAGACATGTTGTCTGTGTGGACTGCAATTGTCCCTACGGGAAGAAAGTCGTTGAGGGCTTGCAACGTTAAAAGCACTGCTCTCATCTCCAGGACATTTATGTGCAGATGGTACTCGAGCGGTTGCCACGTCCCATGAACCATCCTGCCCTGATAATGACCCTCCACCCGATCAGGGAGGCATCCGTGGTGACAGTGGCTATCGGGACGGGGTACAAAGCACCTGCCTTGGTGAACCTGAGCCGATGTGATCCACCAAGCAAGATGTTGTTTGCATGTCTGTGTCACCAGAATCTGGTGACGCATTGGGAGTTGCTGGTATGACCACTGTGTGAACAGCATCCACTGAAGGAGGCGCATGTAGAATCGAGCCAGGGGAAGAAGAGTAATGCGCGCAGCCATGAGACCTAATACCTTTAGAACCATTCTGGCCTGTATTTTCTTGCTGGCCAGAATGATCCTGACATGAGTCTGAATGTCTGAAACTCTTTGTTCTGTAAGGGTAGCTGACATCCGAACAGTGTTTAAGTTTGCGCCTATGAAGGTAATAGACTGGCAGGGCGATAAGGATGACTTTTCAAGTTGATTGAGATGCCTAAATGAGAACAAAGGTCTATTGTGTAATCCCTGGCTTGTATAAGCTGATGCCTGGTGGTGGCTGACAGGAGCCAGTCGTCGAGATCTGGAAACACCTGGAATCCTTGGCGTCTCAGGTGAGCCGTGACCACTGCCATGCATTTGGTGAACACTCTGGGGCTGTAGTGAGACCAAAGGGCAGGGCTCTGAACTGGAAGTGACTGGACCCCAGCCAGCGGAGAAATCTCCTGGAGCGTCTGTGAATTTTGATGTGATAGTACACATCCTGAAGATCTATTGAGCACATCCAGTTGTCCTTCTGTAAGAAGGGCAGAATTGACTGAAGAGTGACCATTCCGAATCTTGTGTTCCTGACACCCTTGTTGAGTCTGCTGACATCCAATATTGGTCTCCACTCTCCCGTCTTTTTGGGGACCAAAAGAATCTTGAGTAGATTCCGGCTCTGAATGGTCTATTATAACTGGCTGAATGGCTCTTTTTTGCAGTAGTTTTGCGATTTCTAACTCTGCAATTTCCCTTAGACCGGGTGGTACATCTGGAAGGCAACCTGAGGGAAGGGACTTTCCTCGAAAGGAATTATGTAACCCTTGGATATGATCGACTGTACCCATCTGTCTTGAGTGAGGGAATGCCAGGCTTCTGGGTACAGTGATAATCTTCCCGACTGCCTCCAAGGAGGGACAGCCGGGCAACACCTCAGGGATGCTGAAAGGGCTTATCAGAGAGGCTCCCTGTTTCCCTGGTTCTTGGACCCCTCTGCCTCTAGAGCGGCGTCTGTTGTTGTTACCCCTCTGCCTCTAGGGGTAAACTGACCACGTGAATCGGCGTGACTCCTTGGGATTTACGGAACCACATCTTCCCACCCTTCTGTCCTTTGGGATAAGGCCTAGAAGGGGTGGAAAACGGACTCCAACAGCAGAAAGAGTCTTGCCGTCCTGCTCACACCTGGTCAAGGTTTCCTTCACCTGAGGGCCAAACAAAGCTGAGCCATCAAAGGGAGAATTTGTGAAGGCGCCTTAAAGGGATCCGCCAAAATCACATAGCCGCATTCAGGCTTGGCGTCTAAGAGCCACACCTGTGCCTGCGGCTCTACTGCTCCATCCGCAGCATAAGATATTAGCATGGAGGAGTTAGCAATGGAATTGAGGGTTCCTAGCTGCGAAGCAATCTTTCTTGAGCCCCTGCAGCTGTAGGATCCTGAACTACTTCTCCCAGCTCCTTCAGGATATCTCTCTGGAGTCTGGTGAAGTGACAAAGATAATTCAGCGAGCGATAGCAAAGGTCGCTGAGGAAAACATCCGCTTGCCGTACCTGTCCATGGTCCTAGAGTCCTTATTAGGATGATGGACGGGCACGGAAGGATCTGCAAGTTCCTTTTTGGTGGCCGCAGCCACCACCATGGCATCAGCGGGGACACCCTTGGTAAGGAATTGTTTGTCACTCGGAGCAGTGATAAATTTTGAAGGCCTCCTAGGGACTGGCTCTACAGAGTCAGGAGCTGCCCACGCCTTTCGTGCAATAACCTGCATAAGGGGGTCGAAAGGCGGAGACACCCAGGAGGTGGAGGGCCGAGATCCAAACGCCTCTAGGTATACTGACTCATCCTCAGAGGGATTGTTAACATTTGGGCCAGTACCTGTGACTTGAGTAATCTACTGACCACTCTCTCTAGGTCATGATCTGACAACCTGGATGACCTTGAAGATCGGCTCCGATGGCTCCGTTCCGATAGAAGAGGTGAAGCTGGAGCCGAAAGTATCGGCTCCAAGGAAGGAGACCTCGACCTCTTCCTGGAATGAGCCATCGGAGCCGATACTACAGATCCTGTCGGCGCCGACTTCTCGGAGCCGACAGAATGTCTCGATGTATCGGCTCCAGCAGGAGCCGATACAGCCACCAAAGTAACAGTGTCGGAGCCGATCGGAGCCGACACCGATGCCTGTGCCACATGGGTGTCGGAACCGATCGGCGCCGACATCGAAGTGGACAATACAGATTCGGCACCGATAGCCATCGGTGCCGAAAGCTTTGTCAATCAGAATCGGCTCCAGCCGATGTCGACTCAGTGCAGTCGGGCCGAGGCCGCAGGCTTAGATACAGAAGCCTGGGCCTTGGCAGGTTTTGTTGATTTTGGTGGAGCCGACTTAGCCGGAGAGCCCTCCGGCTTAAGAAGGCCCCTAAGAATCAACTTGTTACGTCTCTCCTGCAGGACTCTCTGGCTGAAGGAGTGACAAATAGCACAGGAGTCCTGCAGGTGAAGAGGGCCCAGACAATACAGGCAGAAGTGTGACCGTCTGTCAGAGACATCTTCTGACAGCACGAGTCACACTTCTTAAAACCTGAAACCCTCTCCTTTGACATGGTGCCGAACACACAATACACACACACCAGTCAAATTAAATTAAATTAAACAAAATACCAAGAGGTATTCTATAAAACACCAACACACACACCCTAACAGGGGGGGGATGGGATAGGGAATTGACTAACAAAAAATTAAAAGAGACAGGGAATTTCTGTCAGAAAGGGATAGAAATTAAATTTAAACTATCAAAAAATTAGTTTTAGACTAAAAAAGGGGCTTGAAAAATCACAAAAGTGAACAACTTACCAGGAGCTGGTAAAAAGAAGACCTCCCAAGCGAAGCGGCAAACGAGATCTGGGTACTTACTGCCTTGCATCATGGGATATGGGGCTGTCTCGAGCTGGTAAAAGGAGTTCTCGAGCTAAAGCAAGTGCCGAGTCGGAGCCGAGGATCGGCTCCGAACCCATCAAGCAAGAATGAAGGCGAGATTGACAACTTAACATTAAATATAACATGTAATAGTAGGAATGAATGTAAAGGGAATATAGGATGTGTAGTACCCAAAGCATGTCATTTAAAATTATTGTCAAAACTACTGGATTTCCATAATAGTAGTGTGTGAACAGAAACAGCCATGCTAGTTGGTAGCTTGTAGATAATAAGGTCAGTTAAAGTACATATATAAATGTATGTATATGTACATATATATATATATATATATATATATATATATATATAAATATATATCTATATATAGTTGTAGGAGTCATTGTGCATACACACTTGCTACAGGGAACATGAGAGAGGAATGGAGAAATGTGAATATACAACACAGCCTGAATCATGAGAGAGATACTAACCTTTACACTCACAGAACACTGTCCACAGCATACCAGCATGGTCCCCACCCTCACAATCTGAAAGGGCAACGCCTATCCCACATACCCTTTTATAGCACTGACCTGAAATCACAGTACACTACTGGCTGTATACAATTAGCAAATGCTGGCTTACAATTGGTGCAGAGGCCATCACATGGACCTCTGCAAATACCTATAAAAGCATCCAGTGCTAACACTCCCCACATGCAATACATTCATTGCATTGTCTGTAAGCAGACAGAGGGAGAGCGAGAAGTGAGAGAGAGAGAGAGAGAGCAAGAAAAAAAAAATACACTGTGACTCTGTCACCCGAAGCTGTCAACACTGACAGTAGCAGCAGCAAGCAGAAGCAGTGGTAACGCAACCAGCTGCGACAAACACAGGTAATGCAAAGTAGCAGGTTAATAGTGTGCATACTGTGAACCCTCCAAATGTGCCATAGGTCTGTATCCATAGGTATGTCCATGTGATATGTTGTGTGTACGTAGTTCCACCAAAAGGGGATGACCATACATTACATGTCAATCAGTCTTAGGCCATGATCCTGGCAGCAGTTGTCTGTGCGTTGGCCCAGCAATGGCTGTAGTGACTGCTTTGAAAGGTCAGCCAGGTTCAAAAGGCAGGATCAGCCCATCCCAAAGGCACACTGGCTGGGAACAAGTGTCTGCAGGTACCCGATATCACTGCATAAGCATCCCATACTGCATAATTCCATAGCTTAGCAGACCAGGCCCATTATGCATATCATGTGGTAATTCCTAGGGTCAGTCGAGGTGCCCCCTTAGTGGTGTGGGACCACTGTTGCTGTATGCCACTGTCCAGGTACATATCCTGTAGTATGGCCAAGATAAATTATCATTGTTATATGCGGTTGTATGTCCTCTCGGAGTGCCAGTAGCACACATCCAGGGATACCACAAGGTCACAGTGATGCTGTGTGTTCTTCTCTGCTGAGGGTGGCCCTCACCTGGACATGTGAGATGATAGGGAGGTTACATCCAGCTGTGATAAATATTTCAACTGGTGGGGGAGAAGGAAGGGGGATACGTGCACCGAACATGTCCGCAAGATTGTTGCCAATATCCGAGTGTTTGGTGAATGTTAAGTAGGTGTGTATTAACAACGAGCATATCTGAGGCATGTGGTCCATATGTGTAACATGACTGAAGAAGGCCTTGTGGTCATCCATAGTGTATGTGTCCATTTCCCTCCCAGAGTAGGCCGTGGCAGTTGACGGACCGTAGCGTAGTACCAGTGCTGACCACAGATGCCTTCCCTTAATGTGAATGTGCTCTGTCCTGCAGTAGCCTCCTGCTATTGTTATACAATCTGCCTCTGTCTGGGGTCCACCGGACAAGATGCCTACCCTTTGTGCATAGGGTCTGGGTTTGAAATGTGTGTGCAAGTTCCATGCAATCTGTGGCATGTCCGTGGTAAGCATTTGCAAAGGGGTCAGCAGTGTGGCTTGTGGCTTCCACTGGCACAGTGTGCTACATGGATACCATCTTAGTCCCAGCAAGTGAATAACTTTCTAATCACATACATATCAAAGTAGTCTACTGTGCTGGTGGTGAGATATGTATATCCAGGCCGAGTAACTTCTGTCCACATCACAGTAGTGGACGGTGTCCCACATACAGTACCTTGGGATGAACCCCCAGAGTGAGGTTGTGCATTGCACCTGTCAGTGTGTGCTGACCAATGGGGCATGCTACTATGTTGTGTGGAATGTGGCAGGTATTGTTGCACAGGTGTTGGCTGAGCACTGATATCTGGCCATGTACCTGTGTATCCACCACGACACACACACACATGCAACATATGGGAGTAGTAGTATATGACTACACATGAGTATCATGTATAGTATGTGTGCCATATATTGCTGACATGGTCTGCTGATATCCTGTTTGTGTTCTCTTCCAGGGAGATGGCGCGACAGCGTAACCCCACCTACTCTGTGGCGGAAGATGAGGAGATCCACCAGAGCCTGGTGCGGGAGTATGACATCCTGTTTTCCCGCACCAGTCAGAATCAGCAGGAGAGGGCCGCACTGTGGCAAGACCCTGTCCATAGGGTAAATGATATTGGCATGCATAACAGGACATATGAGCAGGTACGACATCACTGCAGTGATTTAATCTGAAGTGTCCGGCAGCGTGCATCAGATATCCACAGGCAACAGGTCACCACAGGAGGTGGGGTGGCCACACATCCCCCACTCACCAGACTGGAGGGGCTACTCCTAAGTGTTGTGGCTCCAGCCCCGGAACACCAACAGCAGTACACCTGCATTATGATGGAGGCTGGTTCCACACAGCAGCATGACATGGAGCGTGCAGGTAATATGCCATATGTACACTTGACTGTTCTGTACACTGTATCATATGCAATATCAATGGCACAGTTGTGCCCACTGACATTAATCTCATCATTTCTGCAGGTCCCTCCAGGGTTACAGCAAGGCAGGCCACCCAGGTCCCTCCAGGGTTACAGCAAGGCAGGCCATCCATGCTGGTGAGTGTGTTTAACATAACTTATAATAGTCCTGATAATGCTAGTAACAGTAGTGTAACTCAGTAGTGCTCTGTGTGTATACTGCGGGGTGTGCATGTGTGCAGGTGTGCATGTGTGCATCTGTGCATGTGTGCATGTGACCACATGTGCATGTGTACACGTAACCACATGTGCATGTGTACACGTGACCACGTGTGCATGTGTGCATGTGCCCATGTGTGCATGTGACCACGTGTCCACGTGTGCATGTGTCCACGTGTGCATGTGTGCCTGTGTGCATGTGTGTCTGTGTGCATGTGTCCACGTGTGCATGTCTGCATGTGTGCCTGTGTCCATGTGTCCATGTGTGCATGTGTGCCTGTGTCCATGTGTGCATGTGTCCATGTGTGCATGTGTGTGTATAAGTGCATCACTGGTAACAATGTCTGGAGACTGTAAACTGTGTTTCCTGTCTTCCTCCCACAGGTTCTGGGGCTGCTCTGGTGACCTGCAGCAGGGAACCTGAAACCTGTGCCACGGCTACTGGTAATGATGATATTTGTGTAATGGTGCAGGAAGGTGTGCCAAAGTCTGCCATTGGTCAGCCAATTGACAGTACACAGCTGTCAACCCCATCATTGTGCACAGTCATCCTGCCTGTACATCCTTTGTCACCATTGTCCCTAGGTGATGGACAGGATACAGTGGGCACAGACCAGGGTAATGTGGTACCTGTGGCACATGCGTCCCCACACAGCAGCCATGGGCAGGGTCCTCCGATGGTACCACACAGACGGTTGCCCATGGGTTCTCGTGGGAGCATCCGTGGGCGTACTGCCTCTGGCCGATGTGCCCAAAGAGGTCTGTCAACCTCAGCTATGTTTCGGACTGTCATGCAGGCACAGTCACGTATGGAAAGGTACACCAGACAGGGACTGAGGGAGCTGAGAGCATGTCGCACAGCCATGACAGACAGTATGCGTGACATTGCGGATGCTATCCGTAACTTCACCGATGTCATAGACAGACGTTGTGGGGACATATTACAGCAATTCTACAACCAGATGTCCATGAGCCAGGGCAATGGTGGGCGTTTGCGGCATTGATGTGGCCGTATATCGGCAGCAGCAGCAGCTGGCAGTCGGCGCAGACGACAACAGGCTCGCGCACGCCCCCATAGTGCCAGCAGCAGCCCCAGCAATGCTGGGTCTGTGCTGTCATCGGAACGCCCCAGGAGATCTCGTGCACGTGGCTCTAGACAGTCCTAACAGGGACTTGTGCCCAGTCAACACACTCCCGCTTCTGATGACAGTACCCAGTCTGGCTTAGTACTGGATACGGTCCGTAGCACCCCTGCCAGGCACAGGTACCGTGTCCGTGCACACAGACACTGATCTGTATGGCCTGCCAGGTGCAGTCTGTGGCTGTCCACAAACCCCTGTATATGGCAGCCATGAGGTGGAACTGTGTGCGTGCATACACACATGCGAAATGTTAACACCTAGGGTGACCACATACACGCACACACTGCACCAACACTGCCCCACCCTGTACTGCTGCCCCTCACCAACACACATACACACATGTCAATTGGTGGTATCAGTGGCTGACTCAGGCATACCTAATCCACACCCTGTGCATATGATGACACTGTGCCACCTTCTGCAATCTCCAACGTCATTGCGGGAACAGGTAAACACGTTGCTGATGCACAGGGTGACTACATAGAAGTGTATTAGTAGCATCATGTTGGTAACAGTACTGTGTGCTGCTATGACTGTGTGTTTATCCCAGCATGCCTGCTGCAGTAACTGTATGAATGTCCTGCATTGTTATCTGCACCCATAGTACATACCAAAGTACAACAGCTGCACATAATTGCATGCCGGTGGTAAGGTTGTCAACAGATAGCCGCATACATGGGTAGCACAGGGGGAAAGCTAATGCAAGTAGTGATATGCAATGGTGGGCATGTACAGTAATGGTGTCAAGTTGCCCACAACGACTATGCCATGTGGATGTTCAAGATGTAGATATGTGTGCAGTACCAATGTAATCCAAATCACAAATAACTATGACATAATATCAGTTCTACCATGGGCATCTGCGCTGCGTATTCCTGGGTACATGTTGATAGTGCCTATATATTTGCATTGTTACTTACTGTTATTGTTACCCCTTCTTTGTTGTATAATGCACTACTTCCAGCCCTGTTTACTGTGGCTTTGTTTGCATGCATGTTCGCTTGGGGTTCCCTGGAACACTGCTTACACCTGCAATGCAGAGTTACAGTGCTTCTGTAGACTTCTAGTGACATCTGCATAGCGTACGATACATATGTCAACTTTACACATGACAGAACATCACTGTCTGTCCTGTACGCATGTACATTGCCTGTGACACATTGCACACATCTTACCTGGCATTTACCCACGTGTGCAGTCATATATGTCAGTGCTATGAAACAGTAGCGGTACACCCACACATACACACCTTCAGTATGTTGTTCCCCATTGGCCCTATGTGTTGGTACTCACCATGGCAATCACACTACTAGGGTAGCATGTGCAAAGGTAACCTGTGAATCGTCTCTATGGTCCAGTTGTGGTTTATGTGAGTCATGTGTCAATGTCACAGCTGCCACATGTATGCAGTCAGCCATCACCCTTGGCCAGGAACGTACAACACATGTGTGGGATGCCACCACACAGCCAATCTGGGGACTGGTCTCTCTGAACCCAGTAATGCCATACCCTGTCAGGTGGCATGTCATATATAAATCCTGGAAAAACGTCAACCCCAATCCCTGCTGCTACTATTGATAATACCCCTGAAGATGTTCCTGAGAGTTTTGACCAGTTCTTTACTGAGACATTTCAGGCCCTAGCTAGCCATCTACCTCCTAGCTCCCCTGGTCCTGAAAGTAGCACCCCTAGAAAATTACTTGCGTTCAGCTGCCAACCAGTCGCCACTTCACTTCTCTGTACCTTGATTGAAACAGTGAAACCCACTACACTTTCTGCTGATCAACTCCCTGCCGAGTACCTATCAAAACCAGATGATGCTATTGCTTACCCCGTCTCAAAGGTAATCAAAGGAACCATGGTAGAATCTAACTTTCCCACCATCTGGAAAATGTCATATATAATCCCACTTCATAAAGGAGGCAGCTCTACTGAATTCTCCAATTATAGGCCAATAGCTATACTCTCTCCACTTGCAAAGATTATGGAAACTTTCGTCATAGACAATTCATGCACCACCTAATCCAAAATCGCATTATGGCAGACACTCAGCATGGCTTACGTCCTCATCACAGCACTACTTCAGGCCTCCTAGCCTTTACTAACACCATAAACCATACTTGCAACACTAATTATATATCCTCAGCCCTCTTTTTGGATCTTTCCAAGGCATATGATATGGTTGATCACCAACTTGTACTCCACACCCTGCAAACACTGTCTAGATACCGGAGCCTTCCAATGGTTTCAATCCTACCTGCATGGTCGACAGCAGGCTGGCCTCTGGCAGAACAAACTCTCTAACCTTCTACCTAACACCCTCAGAGTACCGCAAGGCTCTATACTAGGGCCCTTGCTGTTCTCCATCTTCATTAACGACCTTTATACTGTCATCCCAAAAGTCAGCTGTATCCAATATGTTGAAGACTGTACTCTGATCTGCTCAGCCACATCTCCAGTAGAGTTATGGTCAGATACCCAGACCACCTTTAATACAATAGAAAACTGGCTTTCTGAACATCATCTGATCCTAAATCCCAAATAAACTAAACTGTTGTTATTTCACCAACACGTAAGTCTACCACTTTCTCCGTTACCATAACATCAACTGATGGCACAATAATCTCCCCTGACCCATCTCCGAAACTATTAGGTGTCATCATAGACAATAATCTCAAATGTGGCCTACATGTTAACCAGATTATCAAAGCCATCAATAGAAAACTGGAGTCACTTTACAGAATTAAAGCCTTCCTAGCCCCTCCAGCTAAAGGTGCCATAGCTCGCTCACACCTTGTTTCAACCCTTCTGTATGCATCCCCTCTACTCTCGAATATGAACAAGACTGTCCTTAACAAACACTCAATTTGCTACAACCACATTGCCAGGTTTGCCACTGGGCTGCCTTCTAGGACACATCATTGCATCAATCTAAATCAGCTTGGTTGGCTTGCAATACAGTATAACCAACTGATTATGGCCTATAAAATCCTCTATAATCCAGACAATACTCCTGCACCTCAAATATTATCACCCCCTATAACAATCCTAGACCGCTTCGATCCTCTAACAAATGACTACTTCAGACTAGCAAGTTTAATAACACAGCCGGTGATTCTCCCTTTGCAAACCCTGTAAGTAGATCCTGTAACTCACTTCCAGCTGATATTACCCTACTGTCCACCTTAGGTCAATTTAACAGTAGACTCAAACAACATTTGTCACTTAACTGGCTATGTCAATGTATCAAGCCTGGCTAACTCGAATGTGTAAACTCTGTGAACCACTTTACTGTGTAATGTTAATTTAATCCTGACTTGTGCTCAGGACTAACATTAACCTGTGGAACATGTTTGACTTGCTTACTTATGTAATCTCTGTAAATAATCTGTTTGTAATATGTAATGCTAGTATTATGTAATGCTGTATCTGCTACCCTTGTAGCTTGTCTCCACGGGCCTCCCCTGGAAATGGACATGCATCCAGTCGGACTATCCCAGTCAACAAATGTAGGATAAATAAATAAATAAAATATATTACAGTGACTACAATACAAGTCAGACATTGACATGCACTGACAGCATGCTGAACACACTGGGGCATACGTGGGGACTCAGAATAGCAGCCTGCCTGGGCATCACACACCTCCACAGCTGGCACACAGGCATATGTTCCATCGGAACAGAGCACATGCCACACATGGCACGCACATCCCCTGTGCCACACACTCACAGCCTGTAGGGCTACACAACACACCTGCTACAGACGTGTCAGGTACCTGTCTTTTCTGCTGCACTGGGGTCCCGCTCAAAAGGCTGTATCTGGTGAAGGTCACAGTGATATGCCTCAGGGGCACTATGGTCCACCACAGCACACATGCATACAGGTCAGTCAGAGGCATGGACAGATATGACTCACTCATTGACCATGCCAGTATGGCTGCCTGAGACATACCTCCCTGAACTACATGATAGGGAACATAGAATGGATCTCTCAGCATGTGGCACAGGCCAGTATGAGCCTGATGTTGGTTGCCAACATACCCTTCACCAGGTATTCTACCACTATATGTGGGAAGGGTGTTGTATGTCTACATTATGCTCAGTCTCCACTGTCATTCATAGGGTATCCACTGGCTGTCAATGTGTGCTTACATGCTAGGGAAGCCACAATGATGTGCAAGGGTCATCTTGCACGTGACACCCATGGCCCGATGTATAATGGCAAAGCTCCTTGGTACACACATACTGGCTTATGCTGCAGGACATGGTTTACATAGCCACCTACGTGGGCATCACACAGGTTAGGACACTAACAGTGCTGCTACACAACAACAGCAGTGTACACCGGAAGATGCATGCACCAGACACTGCCCTCAGCACGGTGAACTGCAATGTCTGTGCAGTACCAGATTCATGATTCATGGCTCACAGGTGTTACCCATCACTGACAGGTTATGCCCCATACTATGCCTGTCGTCCCCTACACATGTAACACACATGGATAGGGGGGGTGGTATCCCAAGGTAACACAGATACACACACCTCCAGGTTGTTGGCACAGCACAAACCATCAGGGCCTACTCATGTGCAGCTAACAGTGTGTCGGACTGCCATCTGGTTCATAGCCTGGCACACACAACCCTCCCATACACAGGAAGACCACCTATCCTCCATAACAACACTGGCAATATGACAGTCTCAAGATCTGTGTTTATATGGCCAGACTGCATCCAGCCAAACATTGTGTGTGAGCATTACTGTAGCTACAACACACTAGTTGAAGGGTTCACAGCATGTGGTCACTGAATTGCAGTGGAATGACATGTTACCACAACCACAACAGGTGGGAACATGCAGCACCTGTACATTGACTACATGTACACTATATGGCCCAGACCAGATGTGTATCCCCTGCTGTAGGTCTTTCACCATAGACACCCACACTGTATAGAGACATACCACGTGCGGACCCTGCACAGTAAGACACAGTCATATTGGTATACATTGCAAATACCATTTATCCACTCAAGGCATGGGTCAGACATGCAGGTCACAGGTATTTATGTGTATGTGTCACACACATACATCATGTGTGCAATGCCATTGCTGGTTTAGGCAATGGCATGCATTGTTATGTACAAACACCCACACAAGGTCATACTGTGTGACACAACCACACGTGACAGCTGTGGGTTACCAAAACATGCCTATCTGTACACTGACAATGGTAATGGACACAGTAGCAGAGCACACTATTGGCATTACTAGCCAACTAGCCCTGTTTGGCTGTGCGGATAGTGTGGTGACATCCCCTGTGTTTACTGGGGGAGTATGCAGCATCTGGTGTATTGTAGTAATTGCCAAAAGGATCTGTTCTCTCACACTTGCATTTACACACACCCTACTACTCCCACACACATGCACACTTGCCATTTGCAGGATTCATTCCCCTACCTAACTAAGTCATGACACATAAGAGAGACGCATTAGCAAAGCGCACTATTCGGTTTACTAGATAGTTCCTCTTCTCTGGCTGTACTTAGGGTGCTGACAACATCAGTATTTTGAAAGGGTAATGTGTATCAGGTAGTGTGATCTCCTAATTGCCAAAACTAACATGTTTTTCATACGGAAATGCACTCACACAAACTCCCCACATCCAAACACACACACATGCCATTTACAGGTTTCAAACTCCTACCTAACTACATTACGATACTCGGGAGAGACGCATTAGCAGAGTTCGCTATTCACATTACTGGGAGGCTTCCCTTCTCCTGCTGTACTTATATGGTGCTGACATCATCTGTGTTTAGAAAGGGGAGTGTGCATCCTGTAGTGTGTTCTCCCAGTTGCCAAAGGGACATTTCCTCGCATATTTGCACACACACACTAACCCCCCTCATCCAAACACACACACTTGCCATTTGCAGGATTCAAACCACTACCTAACTATGTTATGACACTCGAGACGTACGCATTAGAAGAGCACGCTATTCGCATTACTGGGAGGCTTCCCTTCTCCTGCTGTACTTATAGGGTGCTGACATCATCAGTGTTTAGTAAGGGGAATGTGCATCCTGTTGTGTGTTTTCCCAGTTGCCAAAAGAGACATTTCCCTCTCACAGCCTTTGACACACACAAACCCCACTCACACACACACACACACACACACACACACACACACACACACACACACACACACACACACACACACTGAGCATTTGCAGGATTCAAACCCCTACCTAACTATATTATGACACTTGAGGGAGACGCATTAGCAGAGCGCACTATCCGAATTACTGGGCATCTGTTCTGCACCTGTAGTATTTCTAGGGTGCTGACATCTTTATTTCTACAGAGGTATGTAGACGTAGTACTACCTGTCAGGTGGGGGATAGCATATATATGCATTTGCAGCCACCTACGTCAGGGTCAGATATGCACATCGCACTGGCAGGTTATGTTCTATACCATGCTTTGGGACCACAGGACCTGTAACACACAACACAACCAGTCCAGAACACCACACCCACATCCAGGACACACACTTAGCTTCCCTGGGAACAGTGCCAGGATATGCAGGTATTCACATACACCATTCCAGTTGTTAACATCAGGTACAGGCATATTGTGTGTGAGAACTACTAAGGCCTCCACCACTTTACCCTACAGCCACTACAATTTGTGGGTCCATGTGCTATGGCAGAACCACACACCACAGCCACATGGGTGAATACATATTGCACCTGTCCATCTGCAACGTGGGTACTCACTGTTCCACACCAGAGGTAGACCACCATTGTTGATATCTGACCATACCCACCTTTCTCTGGACATCCATATCTCATCTCCACCCCCAGGCAAGGTTGTCACTGCACACAAACTGTGTTTAGCACAAGCAGACTCTACACTTGTGTAGACTGGGGTGGATGACTTCAGAGGACCCATGCTGGAAGACTATACTGGCCACTCAGCATAATCCTTGACAATTGCATCCTATGAGCATGTGTACAGTTTGCATTGGTCATGCTATCCCACATATACCCATGACTGCTCCACAACAAGACACATGTCAGCTGTACACCAGCCATATATGCGCCGTTCAACAGACAGAGTGACCTAATACATTGCAGAGCTGTAGCCCACAGAGGGAGGACATCTGTGGACAGTTCCAGCACGGCACTTCATTCACACATACTCATTACAACACAGTGTTGACAGTGGAATCGTCCAGAGAATGCAGATAGGGCTCCCCTCAGTCTGTTATTGACGGACACCTACTGTCAGAGATCCTCAGCAACCCTCTCACAGCACACACCGACAACATGGCTGTGGCTTAGCACATTCAATCCCTGAGACCTCCACGGTGCCCCTGCTTGACAGAGGCACAGCGCACTAGCCTCACAAGTTGCCTTCTGTGACCTACTTTACAGTGGCATGGTAGCCTACTATCCTGGGGATGCAGCTGCCAAGCACACTCTGGCTGAGCTGTCATTCCCTGGGGCAAGAAGCCTAGTATTGACCTCTACACCCATATGTTCAATTGTCGGATGCACAATATTTGTTGTGCTGTTCTACTGTTTGCAGGTCTTTATTGCCATAGCATTCCCTGTTCCTATGACCAACTTGTGTATCTGTGGCAGATGTTTGCATATGACGGCGATCCACTATATCACTTATGTCTCTGTGGTCATTTACTGTGTACACTGGGCTGATTGCTGTGTTGTGGTTGGTTCCTGGACTGACACGTACAAATACCAGATATGTGTGGCCAACTGCTACACGGAGATATGGCCTAAGTGTGTGAGCATGCCCAGTTCAGCCTTTCCATGGCATGTTGTCTGACATATGCCTCATTTATCAAAGTGTGCGAGCATGCCCAGTGTGAGCTTTCCATATGTTGCACTCTGAAGTCCACCACATATTTGGGTGTGTGTGACCTTCGACATTATCGCACGTTTATGATTGTGTGTTGGGTGTCATGTTGTGTACTAACTGGCCAACTGCTTCATGTCTGCCACAACAGGGATTATACTGTGCCTGCAGGAATTGCATGGGATTCTTTGCAGACAGTTCTCAACATACTTTCATAATGACCTAACACTGTAGTACCGTATAGTGTACTGGTTCGGTACTTTCACTGTGGTGGACAGTATCCTGGGCTTTAGTCCTATGACTATGCTCGACATCTTCATAGTGAGCACAACAGACTGTGTAGGGGCCAGTTGTGCACATATGACCATGTTGCAATATGTTCAGATATGGACTACCTACACCAGGCTCGTCCAACATTGCTAGTGTATTCCACAACATGGGTGGACATTGGCAAACACTAGCGATGTTCCCTAGGCCATTTCTGATGGTAGTCACAGGGTGTGTTTGTCCTTCGACACACATTGTAACTGGAGTTTGCCATTACATATGTCATGGTTGGTATACTGTGCCTCTGTCTACCTCTGACATAACAGTGATACCCAGGGTAGCCTACCATCTCCCATACACTCATCAGGATGCCTCTTGAGGGGTGTCGATATGTGGCTCTCTGGCTGACCTGTACCAGGAGTTTACTGAAGTGTGGGGGTGCCTTCTGTGTTATGGATCATTCTGTACAGCTTGTCCTATGTATGTCAGTGCTGGGGTTCAGGTCTCTAATATGCATAGCTCACTGTCATTCAGATTGTACAAGGTGCAGCATGTTCATTCATTCCAGGTTGGACATGGCTTCATACAACAGGCACAGCTTTCCTGTAGCTGGGAAGGATGGCGGTGTGTGGGGCTGCAGTGTGATTACTCAGGCAACACATGGCATCTGTTCATGCTCTTTGCTACCCCTGGTGGGGTACTGTTGTGGACTTTACAGTTGATGGAGGTGTCTGCTGCGGTATATCCCACAGGGGCTATTGTAGTCAGTTGTGATGCTGATGGAGGATGGCTGCAGAGCCACAGTGAGTTCCCCTTATCTACATCTGCCAGCCTTCATGTTTGGGTGGGTATATGGTACATGTTTCTGCGAACACTACAGCCACATGTTTGTCCAGTGCAGGACATTTATCACCTTTTGTACCCAGGTCTCACATTACATGTTAGGTACCTCATGGGTTAACACCTGTGTGGTAATTTGTGGGCACTTACTGTATATCCATGGTGGTTGTCTATACACAGTTCTGCAATTAGCTTGCTGACATGGCTATGGCTACAGTTGTCTGTTTGTAGGTGGCCCTTTGTGGGTTGCTTGTGTCAGCTGGGGTCGGATATGGTGGGCTGTTTGTACTCCTCTGCATACATGCTCAGTCACAGTCCTTCCATGTTGGCCTATACCTATGGGACATGTATACAGAACGGGGTGGGGGGCCAAGACCAGGCCTTGTGGGATGCCACTCATATCCGCTTTGTAGTCTGACATGGATGCGGCATGTCTGACCATGTCAGTTCTGTCCTTGGTCTGCTTTCCAACCCCTCTACTGACATAGGGGTGTATATTTAAGCTGGTGAACATATCCATACTGAACACGTACGGTATTGTCTAGAAGCATGTGCACGGTCCAGCTACGCTGTGTGGACCACATAGCCCTCATCAATGACCTTAATGACTGCTTCAAATGGGTCAGACAGGTTTAGGGGCCGGTTCTGCAGTTACAACAACCACAGTGTGTAGGTTCCAGTATCAGTAGGTCCACATTAGCCTTCTGTCTGCGGTACATACTGATCCTTTCCATAGCTGTGCAGAACAAGCTTGTCAGGATCCTGGGGTGGTAGTTTGGAGTATCCATTCAGGCAACACCTTTGTTGTGATGGACCACTGTTGTTGTACACTGCTCTTTGGGTACATATCCTGTGGTAAGGCTGACATTGGCCAGTACCTTTGCTGCTGTGTGTTCTGCTTTGCAGATGATGGCTGTTACCTCAGCATCTGCAATGTCAGGGGACTATCTGCTGGGATAGGTATTTTGCACTCGGGGGGGGGGGTGTTTGCACTGCACCTGACAGGTTGTATGTTAGCAATATGTGTGTGTGTTTGGTATGTTGTTTGTAATATCTGTGTGATTCGGAGCATATCTGTGGATGCTCAACATGGTTCCTACCATCAGTTGGGTAAGCCTTGTGATTATCTTTAGTGTCCTGTACGTTTTGTATCTTTATAGGTTCATGGGTTCATAGTAGGCTAGACACCCTAGGCCATTAGTAAGCCTAGGTAGAGTGTGTGTGTCTTTCGCCACCCCTTGCTATGTTCAATTATGGCCATTTATGAGGTTCTTCACTGTGCCTCTGTCTGGTCGTGACACAGTGGGGACCCCCAGTATACATGTACGGTCATCCATCCACTTGGCAATATTCCTGTTGAGGGGTGTCAGTGAGGGGCTCTGCCTACCAGGGACTGGGATCCTGTTTCTGGGTGTGGAGAGCCTATGGGTTATGTATCTGTCCCTTTAGCACATCTTATTTCATTATGTGTTGAGGTTGACATCTGTGACTCTCACAGCTCCAATGGCTTTGATTTCCTGTGGTGTAGCATGTCCATTACTCCTGTGTTGGACATGGCCTTGTAAAACAGACATACAATGCCTCTGTGTAGGCAGTGTGTGACTGCAGTCAGCTGGGGTGTCTACAGGCAGGCAGCATATGACATATATTTCACACCCTTTATCCTGTTGGTGGGGTAACTATGAGGTCTTCCGAACCACTGCAGGTGTCATGTACGGTACATCCCATATGAGTCATTGTACTAGATTATGGGTCTGATAAGGGAACAGTACAGCGGCACAGTGACCCCTGTTGATGTTGATGTGAATCCTTTCATGATACGGTGTCCAGTATCAACAGTCTTCATAGCCACATTGGCATTGTGGCTGTCACATGACAGATTAATGTCGACCTGTGTCCCTAGGTCCCTGATGACTCCTTGCATACATAATGGTTTGACACCTATGTGGTACTTTGTGTACCTTGTCTGGTATTTGATGGGACATTCATACTGTCCAGTGTCTTCGGATGTCTGGGTGGAGTTCTTGTGTGTGAGAGTGTGGTCTGTCGCATGCTACAGACTGTACAGCAGTTTTGACTACAGTTATGTGCACATGGGTGGTGTCCGCTGCTTTGTGCATTGTCAGTTACCTGGCTATATGGGTGTCTGTGCTGCATATGGATACTCCCCCTCCTTTGATGTCTTGGTGCAGGTGTTGGGGCCATAACACATGATATGTGGTATAACCTAGTAGTGCTGGTGTGCTATCACTAGGCCTGCAGCAGGCTTCTGTCACTGGACAGACATCAATGTTCTCCATAATGGGAAGTGCCTCAGGGGCATGCATATTGCAGTTTACACATCTGGCATTGGTCAGCATTACCCTTATGTTTCCTACCACTTATGTTTTCTAGGGTGGTGGTTAGTCTTTTTGGCCTTGCCTACATATGGCTCTATGGAGGCGGCAAAGGCCTTATCCAGTATCCAGACGCACACGGGTAACAGCTGACAGCCATCCCTGTAACAGCAGCATGGCTTGTCATGCTTGACATCTCAAGCAGACACACATTAGACCCTCTTGGACTGACAGCTGTAACTGTGCCAGCTGTTAAACATGAGCATTCTGTGTTTGTACTGTGGCATCATTCTTGGTGAGGGTTGGATGCTGCACACAGCCAGTGTCATCCTGCCTGGGGTACATACTCGGAGGGACCATCCATGTCTCATTTGATGTTGACTAGGGAGGTACATCTCAGGTAATTCACACCAGCATGGACATTGAGTGCATCATATTTCTGCTTGCTTTGGGGTGACCTGCGTACTTGTGTTAAGTGGCATTTTGTGGCAGCCTACAAGCAGCTTACTCTACCCTTTCCCTTGTTCAGTCTGGTGAGTGGGACAGCTGTGTGTCTGCCTATACAGACACCTATTACGACTGTATCAGGCATGTTGTTTCTCCTTCGGGCCTGTGACTGTTTGGCACACCAGCTTTGCGTACTATTCGTTGCATGTGCTATGTTTGAAGGTTGTGGTTGCTTGTGATCTACTTTGGAGGCTTCTGTTGGTGTGGTGTGTTTGTAATTAAGGCCTCCGGGAATATTTGTCTGTGTTTATGTTTTGGTTTACAGTTGTCGTAGGTCTATGTGGGACTGGGTTTGTGGTGTATGTGGTTACCTTCTCCTCTTGACTAGTGTTGACAGTACTGAGTTGTTGGAGCTCAACCTCTGGTTTGGATACATGGATGCATCTATCACATATGTTTGTATTTATTGGGGGGTGTTGTGGTTGTCTGTGTACTTGGTACTGGCATCACATTGCCTCTGGATTCACAGATTATACTTGTTGTGGCTGGACTTAGTGGATTGTATGTGTGGACATATGTTGTTGCCATACTACTGGTCAGTGATTACTTCCCTTTTTATGTTTGCTCTATCATGTGGTAAATTCCTCATTCTCTTGCATGGTTTGGTAATGGCTGAAGGCCAGCATGCCAGATGCCTGCGTGTATGGCATTGTGTGTTGTTATTTATGATTGCATACTCCAAGCATACCTGGCTGTGTTCATGGAATGCCTGTATAACATGTTCTGTGGTGTGTCCCATATTCTGCACTTGCACAGGGCCTTTTGTGGATTCAACATTGGTTTTGAGGGCTGCAACCTATACTTTACACATGTTTTTCACTGTGGTATTCTGGCCAGGGACTGGGGTCAGGGTGTGTATATCCAGTGTGATTACTCTATGGTCTGGTCTTACCAGTGAGGGGTACACTTCTCATCTTGCCATCCAGTACACATGTTGCTGATTATCACATCCAGTATGCTTACCCCTCTTGTGGGAGTAGTACATTGTTCCTGGGCATTTTGGTTTATGGAATCTGGGTAATTTTCTCCTACTGTGTTGGTGCTAGTACAATGCTACCAGTGTATGTCTGGGTATTTTCAGTCAAGCAATATAATGTGGTTTGGGGGGCTTGATATATTCATGTATTCCGACATAGGCCAGGTGCTGTTCCTGGTATTAGGACAGTGGTCTGCAGCAGGCTATATACTGCGAGGCAGTTTTAGCCATTGGTATTTGACCATGGCTATTCCATACCGCTTCTTGTTGTGGTACCAACATGGGGGTGTGGTTATCCTTGCCATTTCTTGCTAGTCACCCTCCTTTTGTAGCTTGTTCCATGTTTTGCGGCTGTACAGCACAGTATGAGGTATGACCTGGTAGTGTTAGGGTGCTGATGTGAGCCTTGCCCAGTTCTCTATTACAGGACTGGTATCTACATTCTCCTTACTGTGTGCGTTTACACTGCACACATCTTGCTGTTTATACATCTGTCATGGGGTAGTATTACATCTAGGTTCCTATCCCTTGTAGAACCTATGAAGGTGGGTTTGTGTTTTGAGACTTACCTATTCAGGGCATGCTGTGGGTACTGACAGCCTTTGCTGGTATCCATGGGGCATGGCATGATAGGTGCACGCCACCCCTAGCAGGTGGTGCATCATGTCAAACTCTGCATATTTTCCCAGCCTGAAACACATTGGCTCCCCTTTGACTGACTGCATTACTTCAGCCAATTATTGTACTTGATCTTCTTGTCTTCAAAGTGTGGCATCATGCTTGGTGAGGGTGAGATGTTAGGCAGGGTCTTCATGTTTGCATATACTAGATGGTGTTACATTGCTTAACACATGGCAATCATGCCTCAGGTGGTGCTGCAGGGCTGCCTCTGTCGGATGCACATACTACACACCCTGTACATGTTTGAGAGCAGGTTGTGTCATGTTAGGCATCCCTGTTACTATATGAGTGAGTCAGAGAGGGGTATCATTCCCAGGGTTCCTACTGAGCCAGTGTATGTGCTATGCGTTGCCTCTTTGCCAAGGCCAGGGCATACTGGGCACGCCTCCTTCTGCCTACTGGTGCAGGCTCAGGTTGTTCCTCCTCCGAGTCATGCTCTGCCTGTGATGGCCTTGGCAATGGTGGGGGGCTGTTTGGCCCGGCCCTATGCTGGTCCTGCTGCAGCTGTTTTCGCAAGATCATATTATGTAGCATAGCACATACCATGACAATTTGGGTACATGTAGTTGGTGTGTACTGCAAGG
Organism: Protopterus annectens; assembly: GCF_019279795.1. NCBI lineage: Eukaryota > Metazoa > Chordata > Ceratodontiformes > Protopteridae > Protopterus > Protopterus annectens. The sequence goes on along the minus strand of NC_056734.1, from coordinate 573,256,939 downwards.
CTCCACCAGATGTGTCCAGACACCGGAACCGTGACTTGAGCAGCCCAAACACACACTCTATTACATTACGTGTTTGTGCGTGTGCCTCATTATGGCGTTCCTGTTCAGGTGTGTGTGCGTTTCTGATGGGTGTCATCAGCCAAGGCTCCAGTGCATAACCTACATCCCCCACTAGGTGTCCGTGTGGGATGTCCCCATTGGCAAATGTCTGGTACAGCTGCGTCAAATGCCAGATGTGGGAATCGTGATAACTCCCGGGGCAGCCAGCACACACATTCATTATTATGCCCTGGGCATCACACACGACCTGGCAGTTGATGGAGGGGAAGCCTTTGCGGTTAATGTAGGTCCTACCCCGCCAGTCTATTGCACCCAGTACCTCAGTGTATTCCGCTATTTGCTGGAAGAGACGCATATTGCTGGCCAATACCTCACGGGCATTGGGGAAATATACATGATCACCGACATGTGCTGACATGGCATCCAGGAACTGGTGTAGTACCCTGGAGGCTGATGCCTGTGATATCCCCATCATATCGCCAGTTGGTCTCTGGAAGGTACCTGTTGCTAGTATTCTTAGGCCAACACATACCTTGGTTTCCACTGGGATGGGTTCCCCTCTGTTGGTTCTGTGTGTGAGGCGTGGCCTGCACAGCTCAACAATTTGCTGCAGGAGCTCTCTGTCCACTCTATAGCACTCTACTATCTCCAGCTCATGTAACCCGTGGTAGGTGACCCTGGGCCTGTACACTCTTCTCCGTCTCCCCACTGTGGGTTGTCTGGCACCATCTGCATTGGCACCACCCTCAGCAAGTCGCCTATGTCTCATTATGACAGCTATGGCAGCCCCTAACATTTCTACTCTGAGTGAAGCTTTTTCAGTTTTCACTTCTATTAGCTTACTCCTGTCTTGCAGTGTCTCTTAATGGAAACATCCTGCACTACTGTTTGCAGAGTTTTAAGTGCTGGGCTGGGCTACTATTCTGCCTGTGTAATTGCCTGCTTCTAATTGTTTTCACCTGCTAGCTTCAGCAGTTATCCCTGCTAGCTTCCTATTAATTCTGTTGCTTCCTTTTTCCTCTCTGTTTCCTCAGGGGGGAGCAATGTGCATACTATCTGAAACACGCTCACAGTGGCTTACACGCGCGCACACGTGCTTACACGGTTCAGAATCTACTTATTCAGGTTTAAACGCGCGTACACCCGCACAAACACTGTTACACGTCTGCCAACAGCCTCCAACATACTCAGCCCGCCCTACACGTGCGCACACCCACGCAAACAGTGTTAAACATCTCCCAACACGCTCCCACATGCTCACACTGCCTTACACGCACGCACACTGTCCTACTCGCGCTTCATGGTGGGCACATGTGTGCATGCATGGCCAGCAAGAAACTTTGGTGTAGGTAACAGTGTACACCTTCCATTTCTTGACTTTCCATGGCTTATCTAGTGGCACACCTCTTTCCATGATCTGTGCCTGCCATCTGTCATGTTACACTGGCCTCCAATGAACTGCATTTCTTTCTACCATTCCCCCCTGTGATGTCACCTATCTCCTACTCTATTCCTCCCCCTTTTGTATCTCTTACACTACTCAGACTGTGCTCATTTGCTATGTGACTGTGAGATTCAGTATCCGAACCCTCATTTACATGAGATTGCCTACTAATGCTTAGTTACATGTCTTAGACTCAGCTTCCCTCCTTAGCAACCACTACACGGTGGCCATGTTGGTTTTGGTCTGCTGGTCCCTGCATTGTCATTCCATGTATTGCATGAAACCCACATTTGTGGGTTTATAACCTTCTTTTTTATGGTTTTATACAGTGCAGCCCGTTTGCGCGGGGCTGCGCTGGATTTAAACATTGGCGATCGCCGAAAAAAATATATATAATTTTATCATTTTGCCATCGGGTTGTATTGCCAATGGCCACATATTTGGCCATTGGCATGCTGCCTGTGTCATATGCAACCTTTTTTTGGAGCTGACATCGCTCCTTTGTGGAATTTGCAGAAATGTACTCAGTTGTCAGCTAAGTACATTTCTGCAGCTAAAACATCTCCTATACGGACTGGTTTCTGCTTCGTGGATCGCTAATATACCTCATTTGCATACCTTTCTGATGCAAGTGAGGTATTTAGCATGTCCATGCCCAGTCCGTGTAAGAGATGTTTTAGCTGGTCTCTTACACGGAGCTTAGGGCTGTTCCTGGATCGTGAGGCTTGCATGGAGTGTTGCACGTCTCTTACACTCCGTGCAAGCCTTCGTGAATCCTGCTCAATATTATTAGATTTCAATTAGCTCAGCATCTAAAATGTTTCCAAGATTTGCTCTGCAAACATAACCTTCCTCTCCAGAACTCAGTTTTGCAGTACAAAAGTGGAACATAAAACAAATCTTGTATCTTTTTTTCTGGTTCCATGCCTGCTGGCCGTTAAGACAATACAACTACACTGTCGCTCTCAATCATCAGTGATAAAAAGCCATTGCACAGCCAATACACACGCATGCCCACACCCGGGTTGTTTTCTACTATGGCCCTAAACCCTGCTGGCTGATGTGGACATCTCCATCACTACAGGCGCATCCTTCATCTTTCCCCAGAACAGCATACATTCCCACCAGTACTCACCATAAGGGCTACTGTTACATGTTTGGGATTGTCAAGTCCATATCCTCCAGTTCTACTAACATAAATTTCACACAAATTTGCACAGGTGCAATTGGCCAAACAGGACCATCAACTCCATCCTCCAAGATGTACAAGATGGCACAAGAAACTTTAATCTCCCACCCTCCCCTACCCAGTTCTTCCAGCACCACAGCCACTAATTAGACTCTGCTCATTGTGATCTCAAACTGAGACCTAGATACAGCGATCACATTTAGCTTGTAAAGTCTTGCAAAAGTATTCAGAGAAGTCCAAATAACTGTCATACAATTGTCACGCAAGGCTGCGTTGTGGAAAAAAGCAATCAGTTTATTTAACTTTTCAACTACGTCTGAGCAGAGAATTGTGTCAAAAGCTTTGGGCAGGTCAAGATATGTGCTGGGTACCATTTTGCCTTCATCCATTGCTTTGGTAACCTTTTCAAAAAAATCCACCAGGTTGAGTAAGTATGACATGCTCTTGACAAATCCAAACTGAAACAGGTCCAGTATTTGGAGATACCCTATGTCCTGATTGATTAATTCCATGATAAGTCTTTCCATGGTTTGCATATGATGTTTGTCAGACTTATGGGTCTGTGGATGGCCATTCATTATGCAGGGGAATGACTGTAGCTGTACACTGTAGAACAAGTACAGGGCAAACCCCAGAAACAAATCCACATGAGGGAACCATATTGTCAACAAGCTTTATAATAAAAGCAAGATAATTTTTAGCAAAAGTAAGAAAAGTAATTCCCAGAATGATACAGCCCTCATTACTGAAGTAAACAAATGACTCAGGAGCTTAATAAAATCCACCAAAGCCAAGTTTGTGGCTAAAATAGATATCCAAGCCAAAGACAATCACAACACATTTTTTAGCTATGTTCATAATCTCAAGAGTACAACAGAGCAATGTGCTGAGCTGATTGTGAATTATGTTACTTACACTGAGGCTTTAGATACACCAATGTAGAGGTCAATAAACTTAATGCTAACTTTACCCCTTTCTCCCCCTCCATCTGTCCCTCACCCTCAAGATATTTTTGAAACTGTCTCGCCCCCAGATATCACATAAGACCAAGTCCCAAAAGTGCTACTAAAAGTTAAAATTGCTGCATCGATGGGTCCTGACAATACTCCTGAATGCATTTTAAACAGCATAAAGCATTTTTTAGCCATAACACTGTTCAAACTTAACCTAAATACAGTTATTGTAACTAGCAAATGGAGAACACTACAGTCATTCTTCTGCATAAGGAAGGATCTTCCAGAAACCCAGGCAATTACAGACCCATACGTCTGACCAGCCTCATATGCAAAACTATGGAAAGGCTTATCATGGAATTAATCGATAAGGACATTGAGAACCTCCAAACACTGTAGCCCATCTCAGTTTGGATTCGTCAATGGCAGGTAATGCTTATTCAACCTGATGGACTTTTACTGAAAAGGGCAACAAAGCAATGAATGAAAGCAAAATGGCACACACCACATACCTTAAACTGGCCAAAGCTTTTGACCCAGTCCCCAGCTCAGGCATTGTAGAAAGGCTAAATAAACTGGGAATAAACCCAAATTTCACACACTGGGTTACCAACTAGCTCACAGATAGGATACAGGAAATCAAACTAGGGGAATTTACCTTTACCTCTACAAAGAGATGAGTTACTAGCGGAGCCCCCCCCCCCATTCTGTGTTGATACCACTCCAGTTTGGCATTTACTTTTCTGAAGTAAAAGCCAATACCAAAGGGCTACAGCTAACTAAGTTTGCAAATGACTTTAAGCTAGGAAAAGTCATTGTCTCCTCAAATGACAGACCCATGCTGCAGGAAGTTCTTTTCCAAATAAATAACTGGTGCCAAAATCATGGACTGAAACTAAATGCAAAAAAAAGGCATTACTGTGTGCTTAGGGAATTCATCTACCCTGGAGAACTAACAGAATGATAATACGCCCCTAAGATATGACTCAGTTGTTTTGGATTTGGGAAAATACATGGGCAGCGGCTTAACTTTTAATCAACATGTGTCCATTGTCATAAAAAGTCCTTCTATATTGCACAGCTTATTAACAAAGGCATTGGGATGCAATTGTCCCCCTCTAATTAGCCCTCATTAGACCAGTCATTGAGTAAGCCCCCTTTGGCACATATCTGTCCAAATACATACAGCAACTGGATGCTCACAGAGCTACCTTAATAAAGGATACAAGGCCTAAACAATATGTCCCACATGGACCAACTCAAAGCCCTGTCACTGTACTCAGTATCCTACAGAATGATAAAAGGTGACCTGTGTCTAGCATACAAGGCATTCTCCCACACAATACTGATAGCTTTACTGCAAATCAACAAGTCATATAGTATCAGTCTATGGAGCTAAACCTCTTCTGCAACATCAACAGAACAGCTGGCTTATCCCATACATTGGTCCCCTCAAAATAATCTATTGTATGATCCCAGTTATTCTCACTACAGGTGATATATAATTATCAACCATGGGATAGGTAAGGCCAACCTAACACCAAATGGGATAGGTTAATTCGAACAAAAGGGAAACTGGCTAGGCTTAAAATGGTCCGCAAGGGCAGCTAGACTAATACTTAAATATGAACATTATACCCTGCTGCTGTCTTAAATTCCCTTATTGTACTAAACATTCTTGGACTATCCTGATCGGGATTAGCTAAAAATATGATCACATCATCAGCAAGCATGGTAAACTTCTGCTCCTCATTTTGTCCTACCCATCTCTTATGCCTGAGTTTATAAGCTTTTGTGAAAATGGCCCCAGATGCACTGCAAACAACGAGAAATGTGGGCACCCTTGTTTGGTTCCTCTACCTATTCTTATCTCAGATGGGACCCTTCCATTAGTCTTTCCTCTTGCTGCTGAGGTTCTACATATCTCCTGACTCAGTCTTATGAGATTTTGAGGGAGGCCTAACATTTCCATAATCTCCCATAGATAAGTCCAATGCACCCTACAGAATGTTTTTTTCAGCATCCAGTGCCACCATCACCAAGACACTTTGGGATCTCCTGCTTCTTTATATATTATATTTACCAATAATATACAGTCATATGTTTGTCTTCCTTTCACATATCCACACTGATCTAAGGAAACTATCTCTGGAAGCACTTTTGATGTCTTATTTACTATTATAGCTGCAAAGACCTTATAATCATGGATGAGTACAGCTATAGATCTATAAGATCCTGGGTTCAATGGGTCCTTCTGATCTTTCAATATTACCATTACCACTGCTTTTTTCCAAGAGTCTGGTATCTCATTTCTTTCAAATATTGTATTTTACTGAATAACTTACACCACAGCTGTACCATCCTATTTCTTTCTCTTCTTATATATTTTACAGGCAGACCACCCAATCCTGGTGATTTCCCTCCAGCCTGTGCAATAACTGAATCTTTCCCTCTTGTTCTGTGATTTGTATTAGAGTTTTCTCTTCTTTTTGAATTAATTTGCCTATCTCGATATCTTCAAAAAAACTTTACCATAATCTCTCCCCAGTTCTCTTCACCTTTCTGCTCTGCATACATTTTCCTCATATCACTATTTAAACACCCTATCTATCTTTGTTTCATTGCTGTTTGTGTCTTTTCTATATCCTTGTCCAAGATCCTATTTCACATATCCTCTAATGCCTGCAACGCTTCTCTCTCTTTCTACAGTGTTCAAAGTGCCTCGTTTACATTATAGTTCCCTCAGTCTCTCTACTTTGTTTTGATGGACCCATAACCTCTCTACCCAATTCTGTCTTTCTTCTTCTTGCAAAAAATTCCTTACTCTCTTTTTACTCTGCTGCCATTTGGTTATAATCTGATCATCTTGCCTCCTCACCCTCTCTATTAACCCTTGTAATTGTTCTTGCAACTTTCCTTTTTTATAAATATTTCTCTACCAAATCCTACTTGCTATTCAATATCACTTTCAAGTAATTATATTTTGTAATTTTCCTTCACACTCTTTTGAAGCATGGTCTGAGAGGGTCCTAGGGTGCGCTATAATGTGATCTAACAAATATTCATGCTCCTTTGACATACCTCAATCTTATCCAGTCTCAACCAACTTCTAAATTTCCCTGAATAAAAAGGTATACTCCCTACAGTGCTGCCTTGTCTTTCCTATGTCACTTCATCCATGTACCTTGCAAAACTGCTTTAAGACAAACCCTTCTTGAGTTACCTCTCTAGCCTTTGGCCCTTCACTCACATCTCTCCAATCAATTAACATTCCAATCTCCAAATAACAATACAAGCCCTTACTGGAAATCTGTTACTTCTCCCATAACTTGTCTCATTTCTTCCTTCCGACTTCTAGGTGGAATTTATACATCAGTCTAGAGTAAATTACAGCTGTGCAAGTCCTACTTACCTGTAACAGCAAATGTTCTAATTCCTCACTGCCTCAGTGGCATTTTGAATTAATTGCTAATGCCAACTTTCAAAAGCGGAGACTCCCCTCCCTTCTCTTCCTATGACAGGTGATTGGCTGAGTATATCCTGAGGGGGAAGCCTTCTGCCATCACATGAAGTGAGTGTTCAGGCTTTTTTGCTTCCATAAAGAAGGAGAGGAAATTACCTGAAACCAGAATCATGTAGCAAGAGTAAATTCACAGCCATTCACAATGCAGTATAAAAAAACAAATCCAACAACAACCAAAACAAAGAGGTTGAAACCCACCTTAGCTATGCACAATTTGGGAAATGGGTGAGATAGAGAGGAATTCAAACCTGTACTATTAAAGGTGACAAGGACTTAAGCAACTGTACTATGTTCATCATTTCCACTGCCTCGGTGGCAATTTGGTAGACTCCCAAAACTTACTCTACCTGGGGGTGGAAGGATAAGGATCCTGGACAATGGTCCTAGCAAAGCCTGTTCTGGACAATGAAAAAGAATCCAGTTTATAGAACTTTGTGAAGGTATGAACAGAGGACCAGGTTGCTGCCTCTAGAATGCTTCTAGAGTTTACCCTTTTCTAAAATGCTATCAATGAGGCCATAATCGAGTTAGTCTCAACCATGCCTGGAAGAGATTTATCAAGGTGAGAGTAATGGAAAACAAAGCAAAGGACAACCATCATGCAGTAATTTGCTAAGAGATTGGTTGACCTTTTTCAGCCCCAGTACAGGAGACAAACAGCTGTTCAGCATTTCTTAAGGGCTTTGTTCTGTCAAGGTAATACATGAGATTCCTATGCACATCAAAGAATTGAAAGTCTTTTCTTGTGGTTTGGAGCAGGGCAAAACACTAGGAGACTGATCAATGTAAAGTCAAAAACCACTTTGGGAATAAATGATGGATTAGTGCATAACGCAACCCTGACATTCTGAAAAATTAGATAGGGTTGGCCCACCATGCGCCTGCAGCTCAGAGACTCACCTTGCAGATGTCAGTGCAATAAGTAAAACAAGTAAGTTTAAAAGGAGGTAAAATCAATTTTTCAAGAATGAAATTGAGATTGCAGGGAGGAGAAGGAATTTGCTTTTCTGGGAGTCTCACATGCAACATTCCTTTCAAAAAGTGTCTGGCCACAGAAACATACAAAAGAGTGGGAGCGATAGACAGACAAGCTTAAAAGGCCACAAGATGCACTTTAATAGAAGCATATTACAAACGATCACCAAGCAGCTCACACAAATACTTCAAAACCAGAGTGGTCAAAACCCTTTCAGGACCTCTGTTATTGTCTAAACACCTAAAAAAATTCTTCCACTTGTAAACACAAGATTTTCCAGTGGCAACTTTTCTTAACTCCTTAAATACCTGCTGCATATCCTCATGAAGATGTGCCCAAAAGATATCAAAACAGAATCATCCAGGCTGTCAGTAGCAACTGCCCTAATTTGAGGTGTACTATTCACCCCTGATGCTGTGTGAAAAGATCCAGTCTCTGAGGAAGCTTGTGGTAATCGCCCTTGGCCAACCAATTCTATTAAAAGGGAGAATCAATTCTGACTGGGCCAAAAGGGAGTTACCACAATAATCTTTGGTAATTACTTCTGAATCTTGAAGTACCTTGGGAATCATTAGAAAGTTTTGAAATGCATGCAGGAACATTCCTAACCATGGGAATGATAGAACATCTGTCTTCCAAGCATGGCTAACATGAAGTCTTGAACAGAGTTTTTCCAGTTATCTGTTAAGAGAGGAGGTGAAAATATCTACTTGAGGTGTTGTCCACATCTGGATAATGTCTTGGAAAACCTCTCCATGAAGCTTCCACTCATGAGGGTCGGTCTGCCACTGTTTTTTACTCTGACAGAATGTATGATGCCTGAAGACTCAGAAAATACTGTACAGCCAGCTCCCAGGCCATCCCTGCCAACCAGCAAAGAGGGTATGACCTTGTACCACCTTGCTTGTTCAGGTACTACATCTTTGTAGCATTGTCTGCAACCACTAGAAGAGGATCCAGAGTCCCCAAGTTGTGAATAACTTTTAAAACTTGAATCACTACCAACATCTCTTATGTTTATATTCTTTGGCATGTCCCAAGGTACCCAAAAACCTTGCATCTGAACTCTCATGGGCACTGCTCCCCAATCAAAATCTGAAGAGTCCATCTAGGCAGATAGGACTGATAGGACTGGAGTCTGAAGAGAAAAAGTGATTCCTGGATTCAAAGAGAATTGATACCTCCACCATCACAGTTTCTATTTCACAAATCACAGTACCAGTACCTGGAAATCCAAGGGATGAAGGTGTTAGGTTTAATAATTCTTCAAGTGTCATTCAGTTTTTCTCATGTAGTCTGGCTAGTAGTATCGTGAGGATCACAGATGATGAGAGCAAGAATTTTGAGGAACTCTTGCTGAGGCCATGTCTAGAAAGAAGAAATTCTAGAAAATACCCTGATAAGTCAGAACGTTGTCTTTTGACAGAAAGGCCATCCTTTTTACTGTGTCTATCAAACACTGCAGGAAAACAATTCATAGAGAGGGTGTGAGGAAGGATTTCTGAAGTTTTAATTTGAAACACATATATGAAAGGATGGATGTTACCCTCTCTAAGGACTCCAAGCACCTGGATACAGAATCTGCACAAATCAGCAAGTCATGTAAATAAGGTAAAATATAGATGCCCAGGGCTCTGAAATAAACAACCACTATGCCAGACACTTTGTAAACACTCAAGTGCAGTAGATAACCCAAGGGTAATGCAGAAAACTGATAATGTAAGCCAGATACAGTAAATCTCAAAATAATCCTGAAGTTGAGAGCAACAGGAATATGATAAGCATCCTTGAGATATGGAGTCACCATGAAACAAGGGTCTGAAAGCAATATTAGAACCAACTGTAAAGTAAGTATTGCAAATTTCTGAACTTTTACAAAGTTGTTTAGAAAGGACAAATCTAGTTAAATAGCAAAGGAGAAAAGCGTCCAACAAACCAATTACATGCTGGTAGCCGGCCAGGACTTAATGGTTTTACACCTATTTCCTGTTTATTAAAACTGAAGACTTTAGAGATGTAGTTTTATTTAAATGTTATTTAAATCTAATTTAAGAAGTATTTAATGTTTTTTATCTGTGTAATCTGTTTTTTAATGTGTTTTGTCACTTTAAATTTTTTGCTTTGCCTAGAGCTTGGTATCTAGGTGATCATGTGATTTCTATCATATGACTTTTTATCATGTGATTTTTTTTTTTACCATGTGACTTTTTACCTGCTGCTATTTAAATGTAGTTCAAACAATGTGGTTTTATCTAAAAAAGTTTATATTTAATAAACAAAAGCTCTAATCCACCATTCTTGTACCATTTTACATTTTACTGCATTTTTATTGGCTGTTGTACCTGTCAGAGTCTCTGTGGCCTGCAGGTTTCTTATTTTTATTAACATTCCAAGTGCTGCCCCAGTTCCCTCTTACCAGTACGTATCTCCCCTACTTGTCTGTTTTGGTCTCTTTTTATTTCAACTCCACTGCCCTTTCTAATAAATGTGCTAATTCCTGTTCTTCTGCCAACATCTCTGTATAAAATCTTACATTACTTTTTTGGTCATTCCTTCATTTTCTTGTGTATCTAGATATGTCTCCTGTAGCATTATTGTATCACTTTTACCTTTTTAAACATATTCAATTATTGTACTCATATTTCTCCCTTCTGTGACACTGTTTGCATTCCATGTTACTAA